>NC_134692.1:112261591-112561591 GCF_050947455.1 Rhinoderma darwinii
TATAAAGTGCTTTACTATATATAGAACGCCATTTATTATGTGTATAAATGTAGCATGCATGCAGGACACGAGCAGCAAGTAAACCAGGCTTTGAAACAAGAGATGCAACCAGCCCTAAAAAAATTTGACCAAATGTCTAGATGAATACAGGTACATACCCAGGTTCATACTCCCACCTAGAGGAGACGCCAGACCCCACGCGTGTTTCGGCAGATGCCTTCCGTCCGGGGGTGGCTTCTTCCCAGCAGGACCCTTTCATATATATATATATATATATATATATATATATATATATATATATATATATATATATATATATATATATATATATATATATATATTAGGTAAGCTGAAATGTAATCTAATCATATGGGGCTGACAAAAGAGGGGTAATCGGCGACAAGCCGGGGGTACAAAGATGGCTGCCGCCCCACTTCCGGAACCGCGCCATCAGAGTATGTGAGTCGGCGATGTCTGACAGCGGCCGAAGGGTGCGTAAGCCACTCCCCACCCCCCAGCGCACGATCCCTCTCATGAGACCCACATATGTACTTAGAAATGCAGTATATGTTTTGACAGACGTCACAATCTATGTATATGGGTGTGTGTTAGAACAGCTGGAGATATAATATGGTGTATTATTGGTAGATGGTAGCAAAGAATATATAGAGAAACGCATTGATGTAACATTGTGATAAAAAATGATAAATAAGTCGGTCCAATGTGAAAAATAAAATTAGGGACCGATGTGTGATGTGAATTGGACAGAAAACCAAAGTGAAAAAAAGAGACTAAGACAATAAATAAAAATAATAATAAAACATAGTAACATTATGTAATGTGAATTCACTTATTAATGTGTTTATATATAAAGTACATGTATATCAAAAAATGCAACATGTACGTCCAAGAAACAGAGAGAACATGTGTAACCATCAATATTACATTGAATCTGCACTGACACGAACATATATAGAAAACGCACATAACCAAAATTAATGCAGGTGTGCACATGCAGAAACCGCATGCACACGGTCACAGGTGCCCGATCTAGTCAATGTGTATACAAAATCTGCATTAAACCTAACACCGTGCCGCCAAGACACACCAAGCCACACAGAATTATGACATGGGAGGAAGAAATATATATATATATGGATCCCAGTCCATTTTCTTTTCTGTGTCTTCCCACACGGTCCTTATGTAACCAGACAACCAATACTGATGATGACTGCATGTCTAGAAACCTTTATAAAGAACAAGGGAGGGTAGTTACCAATATAAAAAATATTTATAGAGCTAGTCCATTAGTGCTGCATGTGTACAAATTGGTGGTATAGGTGTATAAAATAACCTAGTTATGTCATCTGTCTTTATAAAACATTAGTGAAACAATGGGTCGTTCTGAAGAGCTCTCTAAATTTGAGCGTGGTACTGTAATAGGATGCCACTGTTGCAAAAAGTCAGTTCATGAAATTTCTTCCCTCCTAGAAATTCCACTTTCAACTGTGTTATTATTGTAAAGTGGAAGAGTTTAGGAACCACAGCAACTCGGCCAGAAAGTGGCAGATAACATAGTTACCGAGTTCTCCGATGCATAGTGCATAAAACTCGCCAACGCTCTGCTGACTCTAAGGGTATGTGCACACGACAACGCCAATTACTTCTGAAATTACGAAGCTGGTTTCAGGAGAAAACCGGTCCTGAATTTCAGACGTAATTGTTTTTCGTGTTTCTTGCGTCTTTTACGGACGTAATTGGAGCTGTTCTTCATTGGAGTCAATGAAACACTGCTCCAATTACGTGTCCTGCACGTCTTTGACGCGGCAGTAATTTTACGTGTCGTTTTTTGACAGCGACTCGTAAAATGACAGCTCGTCTGCACAGAACATCGTAAGACCCATTGCAAGCAATGGGCAGATGTTTGCCGACGTATTGGAGCCGTCTTTTCAGGCGTAATTCGAGGCGTAAAACCCCTCCATTACACCTGAAAATTGGTCGTGTGCACATACCCTTACTGTAGAGTTCCAAATCTCTTCTGGCATTATCAACACAAAACTGTGTGTCGGGAGCGTGATGGCATGGGTTTATATGGCCGAGCAGCATAGTGCCAAGCATCGGAAGGAATGGTGTAAAGCACGCTGCAGCTGGACTCTGGAGCAGTGGAAACTGGAGTGATGAATCCCGCTTCTCTACCTGGCAGTCTGTTGGAAAAGTCTAGGTTTGGCAAATGCCAGGAGAAAGTTACCTGCCTGACTTCATTGTGCCAACTGTAAAGTTTGGTGGAGGAGAGACAATGCTATAGGGTTGTTTTTTCAGGGGTTGGCCTAGGCCCCTTCTTTCCAATGAAAGGAAATCTTAATGCTTCAGCATTAAAAGACTTTTCATAATTGTAGCTACCAACTTTGTGGGAGCCGTTTGAGAAAGGCCCTTTCTTGGTGCTCTGGGGCACAGTCATGCTGGAACAGAAAGGTCTATAAAGGCATGGTTGGGGGAGTTTGGTTTGGAAGAACTTTGCTGTCCCACACAGAGCCCTGATCTTAACCCCATCGAACACCATTGGGATGAACTAGGATGGAGATTGTGAGTGCAACCCTATCGTGCAACATCAGTGTCTGACCTTAACAATTTCTCTTTTGGATAAATGGGCAAAAATTCCCCCCACACACTCCAAAATCTTGTAGAAAGCCTTCCAAGAAGCTGTTCTAGCTGCAAAGGGGGCACCAACTCCATATTAATGGCTATGGAATTACAATGGGATGTTCTAAAAGCTCCTGTAGGTGTAATGTGTAGGTGTCTCAATACTTTGTACGTATAGTGTGTGTGTGTGTGTGTGTGTATATAATTGAATTTACAAAAAAATTGTATGAGCATGTATTAGTGCTTATTTATAATTTTATAATATTTATTTTTTGTAAGAATTATCAGAGGCATAGAAGAAATGCATGAAAGTATGATTTTTGTATAATCTAGAGGATGTAAAGTATGTACAGGTGAGCTTGGCCAAGCTCACACAAGTGTGGCTTATATATATATATATATATATATATATATATATATTTATTTCAGAGAGGGGAGAAAGGCAAAGCCTTCTCACACTTTTTTGCCAATTTCTATTTTTTAACCATTTCTTAAAAACAAATTCAACTAAAAGTCAAAGTTACATAGGCTGAATGTCCAGTGGACCAATGTATATCAATTTAAATTTCTCGCTATTTGGTCTAGTCCCGAGAAAGGCAGAACAATACCTCTAGTGATTGTTGCCAATCTTGCCTTATGAGAGTGGGATTCCTTCATGCGGACGGCCCTGTAAATTCCCTCAATCAAATTATCGCCATGCCTCCTTGCGAACTATGGCACTGTTGTATCGTGTTCCACAGCAAAACCACTCCAAGAACCCCTGCCTATAATGAAGATGGAAACTTTTTGGGTGAACATGCAAATGATGCCCCTAGTTCTCATAGTTAATTTCCCAAACTTTTTTTTATTAACCTGCATATTTTTTTTTATGGTAGGATTAAGTCCAAGGCATTTTTTTCTAGTTGAACAAGCCACATTTTGCCAACCTTTTTTTCAAAACACAATTTTCTCTCATGTAAATGTGTGAGAACCTGGCCTAAAATAAACACTTCTCTCCAATGATACATGACCAAATCGAATACAGTTGAAAAAAACAGAATACACGTGCATCTCAAGTAAATCCCTCCCTAGAGCATTCCAACTACTTGATCAAACACAACTTTGGATGGTCCTACTTGTGACTGTTGTACATTGAAGGAGATGATGCAGTTCATTGCCAGTGGACCTAAAACAAGATGTACTTTTGCTATGCAAGAGCATCAAATCCAGTTTTTCCACAGTTGGGCATTTAGTCCTAGATAAAGATATAGCAGACTGTCTTAGACGCTTAGACTTGTATAGGTTATGTTCATTGCAAATAATAGTAAATTATTAGTTCTTAGTTTTGTTGAAAAAGTCACCCATCTGGCTCTAGCTGAAAGCTAGCACTGCACAACATTTGTTTCTTCATAGTGGTGTCCATCAGAATTCATGTTCGGAATTTCATTATATTCGAGACTCAAATAGCCTAGAAATGCTCCCTGAAAACACATCTGTTTAAACAAACATGAAAGCTGCCAATTTAGTTTTAGGTTTATTGTATTTCATACCATGGTAGATCCATATTAATTCCTTCAGTACTTTCGGCAAGAAGCCACCAGACAGCATTGCGTGATGTCTAGTTGTCTTGACTCATTGACATTAATGGTTGACTCACTTGAAACAAGACTGAGGTTCAGTGTGCCACATGTACATTCCCCTTGACCGTTGTGAAGAGGCTATCAGTTATGAAGGCAACACTAATCATTCCTGGATGTTGGATTAGTAGTGGGTGGTTGGCTGCTTTTCATGTTAATGGGTGAATTCTGTACCAGATAAAGTGATTCATAAGTGCTTTTCTTTAACTCATTATACGCCATTAAAAAAACTTGAAATGTTTTGAATAGTGTCCTTTTGTGTGTGTGTGTGTATATATATATATATATATATATATATATATAATATAGGTATATGTGTATATGTTATAGCTGTGTAAAACTTTTACCCTTTCACCTATGACAGTACCCATGGAGAGACATCCCATTCGCTGTACAGGAAGGCTAATGATCTTAATTAAAAAAAAAAAAAGACACCTTCACCCACCCAGTCAGGTTTTCTGTCCTCTGGATGGGATTGCTCTGTTGGAAAAGCACTTCTCCCTGGATTGCAGACACCCCTAGCAGGTTCTTACCTTCCCTCCCTAGGGGTGCTCTGGAGGGAGCAACCTTAAGCCTGCGGTAGGTACTCCCTCCTATCCCGGTCCATCACTTCCCTCCTTGGAAGTGGTTCATGTCCCACGGCGTGAGACCTTCCTCTGGAGGGGAATCGATTCTGCCTGGGCCATACTCCGCTCCCTAGAGAGCTGGTACGCATGTCCCGGCGTGGCAGCTTCTGGTGCATTCTTGCCAGACTGCTGGTTGCGGCGGGTGATGTTACCACGTCCCAGGAAGTGGTGGTTCCGGCGGCCCTAACTGGGAGTAGGGGCTTCACAGTGTCCGAAGCCGGGGGCCTCATCAGCTAGTCCAAGGCCTATTTAGGCCTAAATAACATGGAGTCAGTCTCCAGCATCTCTTTCCACAATGGAAACACCAGGAGAAGCCGCAGGATGCATGGACCACTCGGATGCCACAAGATTCTCCAGTACGGTACTTTTAAGAGGTGGCAGGACTTACATAGGGTAAAAAAAATAAAAAAAATCCTCTTTCCTGCTAATAATGTTCCCTTCTCGTGTACATATGTTTTGGGCCAGGGAGGGTCCCAGAAAGAAATTTAAAAAACCGTTCCAAATAGTGTGCAGTTTGAAGAAAAAAATTGCCAGATTTGCTTAGACAAGATAATCATTGTGGAGTCTACAAGTCTGACATCAAATATTAAGGACCTTGTAAGGGCAGAAGTTAAAAATTCCCTTAAGTCCTTAAGAAAAAAGAAGGATCGACCATCCACTTCCAGTCGGATGAATTTTATCTGATTCTTCTGCTGAAGAGGACTTTCAGTTAGAAGAAAAAGGAGAGCTGATTTCTTCAGATAGTGCCTCTGATGAGGATGGAGGGGGAAAAAAATAAATAAAATCTGTTCCTAGCAGAAGATATAGATCAGCTCCTTTAAAACACTGAGAGCAACGATGAAAATTGAGTACCCCGTTCTGTACAGGACATTATGTTCGAAGGCTTAGGACCCAGAAAGCAGAGAAGCTTTCCTATCCATTAGAATGTAACCAGTCTCCTCAAAAGGGAATGGAAAAACCCAGATAGGAAGGTTTGGTATTTCTAAAAAGGAAATATCCATTTGAAGAAGAGGACTGCAGCGATTAAGATAATACCCCTAGACTTGACGCTCCAGTGGAAAAAATCTCTAGGAAGAGTGCTCTTCCCTTTGAGGATCTAGGTTCTTTATCTGATCGTATGGATAGCAAGGCAGATTATTACCTTAAAAGAACCTGGGAAGCTTCTACAGGGACTTTTAAGCTAGGCATTGCAGCCACTTGTGTGGCCAGGTCTCCAAAATTAAGCTAGCACAATTAGAGCTTCACATTAGAGACAAGACTCCCAGGGATCAGATCCTCTCCTCCCTTCCAGCATTATCTAAGGCAACAGATTTTTTGGCCAACGTCAGGACATTGTGCGCCTCTCAGCCCGATCAGCTGCCCTCTCAAACTCTGCTAGAAGGGCTAAAATCCTGCAAGGGGGACAGTGGATCAAAAAGGAAACTATGTGCAATTCCCTGCTCCTGGAGATTTTCTAATTGGGCCCCCGCTAGATGAAGTATTAGAGAAAGCATATGATAGAAAAAAGTTATTTCCTACACAAGGAAAATCATCGGATTCCTTTTGTCCCAAAAGATTTTAAAGGATTTTAGCCAGATAGCCCTTCTAGCAGAGTTTGAGAGGGCAGCTGATCGGGCAGAGAGGTGCTTAATGTCTTGACCTTAAGCATTACCGATTACAGCTGCATACAGCCTCTGACTTGGCCTTTGGTAGGAAGGCACTACAAGCTGTGGTCCCACCCTAAATATTGACTTCTATTGTACATTTCCAGGGGTGCTGTCATAGGTGAAAGGGTAAAAGATTGATTACTTACCGGTAATCAGTTTTTCATGAACCTATGACCACACCCCTCTGTTACCCTCCCTATTCTTGTAGCATATATAGTTCTCATAATGAGGACAATTGTCAAACCGGAATCCTCCTAAAGACTGGGTGTTTGGAGAGGTGTGTCCTTTTTTTTTTTGTATATTGGGCTTCCTGCCCAGTGAACGGGATGTCTCCAGGGGTGCTGTCATAGGTTCATGAAAAGCCGATTACCGGTAAGTAATTGATCTTTTCCCAATTTCTTCTGTTTTTGCATATCTGTCACACTTGAATATTTCAGAACAAACTACTTTAAATATTAGACATAGTTTTCACACGGTGCAGTTTTGCTGCAATTTTTGCAGCGCGGTTGATGATTTGCCACGGTTTTGCAGTTAGTAGTAAAATCGCGGCAAATTACGGTGAATACGTGTGCGTTTTTAGGCCATGCGGCAGAACGCAGTAATACCACACTGTGTGAATACACCCTAAATAATTTATTGAAGGAACAATTCTGGTCAGTTCTACCTGGACCTAATTGCCCTCTCAGCTACTCAATCAACTATTAAACTAAATTTAATTGAAAATTGGGTTCAATTGCACTGGCTCCAACCAGGCATGATTACTGCCGGACGTGTTGAATCTACACATTGTCACGGTTGGTGGGTATGTGGACCCACTAGGCCGCACCGCCGTAGCAGGGAGGCAGCTGGCCAAACAAGAGAGCACCCTAGAAATACAAAGTCCCGCAGTAGAGTACCTGGGTAGTCCTGACAGTGGCCGCAGCTCTGGCATGGATGGTGGTGGGTGCAGCAGGTGCCGCCAGACGTGGAGGATGACAGCAGGTGCCGCCAGACGTGGAGGGTGACAGCAGGTGCCGCAGTTTGCGCCAGACGTGGCAAATCACTCAGGACGTGGAAGATGATACTGGATGTGGCAAACGACAGCAGGTGCAGCAGACACGACTCCAACACTAGTAGGCACAGGAACAAGAACACAGCACTGGATACAGGAACAGGTAACGGCATGGGTTTCAACTGGAATGGGAAACACTAAGGGACCATTTGCAAGACAGACTTGGGATAAACTAACAACGCTCAGGCAAGGATCAGAAGGGCAGGGGCCCTCTTATAGTCCAGGAAATCATGTGAGTTGATGACGATTGTTTTCATCACCCTACGGGACACAGCGGACCGGAGCGGAAGTGAGCGCTGACGTCTCCTATGAAGGAGACGGGGACCAGCGCTCACGGATCCATGGCTGCGGGCGTCGGGAGGTAAGTAAACCCGACGGCCCACGGCCATGGACGCTACACACATCACTTCAATACAACCTGTCTGGCACTGTGAAGCAGGCTAAAAAGTCTTAACTGGTTGCCGACATAGGACGAGTACTTCACGCATTAGGACGAGCATTCTCGTCCTGTGTGACAGCCGTCTGTGCGCGTGATCGAGAGCGGGGCAACGGCTGTAATACACAGCCACGGCCCATCTCTGACAGCGGAGAGGAGAGAAACATCTTCTCTCGACCGTTAAACCTTTGAACGCCGCGATGAAAGCTGATCGCGGCGTTCAAGGAGGGGGGGCTGCACTTTGATCGCGTCACAGAAAATAACTGTGACGCGATCAAAGCCCATAACTCGTATGGCCAGACAGGCTGTCTGAACATATTTCCTGTTGTTAGGGCATACTGAGCTATGCCCTAACAACTGCCTGTTTACAATCAGTACACAGGCTAATGTACTAGCATATAGATCTATGCCAGTAGATTACAGTTACAAAATAAAAATCTAAATGATAAATCCCTTTATGGGATTTTAAAAAAAAGTTAAATGAATGTAAACATTTTTTATCATAAATAAATAAATAAAAAGTAAAAAAAATACACAGAAACACACATTTTTTTAATAATAAATAAACTTTTTAAAATATAAGCATGAAATAATATAGACATATTTTGTATCGCCACGACCATAACAACCTGTACAACAAATGTATAACATTATTTATGATGATCGGTCTATGGTGTAAAAAAATAAATATTAAAACTGCAGCGAAACTGCTTTTTTTTTGCATTTTCGCCAAAATAAAAATGTATAGAAATTAAACTATAATGTATTTGTACCAAAAAATGGTACCTATATAAAGTACAACTTGTCCCGCAAAAAAACAAAGTCTCATACAACTACATCGTACAAAAAATAAAAGAGTTATGAGCGTCGGGACGCAAAGAGGGAAATCTAAAAAAATTGTTCTGTCCTGAAGGCCAAAATTGGCAGTGTCATTAAGGGATTAAACAGATTTAAATTAAGATCCCAAACAAAGTCATTGGAATCTACCAGTCGGGAAAGGGTTACAAAGCAATTGCTAAGGCTTTTGAACTCCAGCAAACCACAGTGAGAGCCATTATCCACAAATGATTGAACTTGGGACAGTGGTGTGCCTTCCCAGGAGGTGCCGGCCTACCAAAATTTCACCATGAGCCCATTCATTCATCCAGGGGATCACAAAAGACGAACATCTAAAGTACTGCAGGCCTCGGTAATGGTCAATGTACACAATTCCACAGAAAAAAAGAGACACTGGGCAAAAATTACACTCATATGAGAGTTGCCAAACACAAAACACTGCTTGCCAAAAAGAACACAAAGACTTATCTCACATTTGCCAAAAAAACATCTAGATATCCTTCCTGTAATTCTCCATATCCCAAAAGTCTTGGAGGTAAAAATAGTAGCTGTTCAGTCGTCACTCCCTTTGACCATTCTGAGAAAGCAGCGGGGAATGACGCTAGGTTGAACTTATAGCGGAGAGCTGAAATTGAGCTCTCAAATTCTGCTCAAACAAGACACTAGCAGTGGCTTCTGGCGGCACTGCCGGCGAACACTCCTGCATAAGTTTGTGCCGAGTACAGGTAGGAGGACTGGGATGACATTCCAGAAAGGCCAGCAATAGGTGAGGGTGACAGCAGATTAGGCCTTGCTGGCAGATTGCAACAGTAGTAACAAAATTATCTGAAAAGCGTTACATCTGCTCTAACATACAGTGTTACTTCACTGACCTACAACTTTATATGGGGATATCAAGGTCTGAAACAGGGAACATTAATATTAATGTGTTCTCAGGTAAGTGGCTCATTTTATTATAAATAATAGGTCAGTATAAATGACTCTCTTAAATAAAACCAAGTCAAATCTTATCTTATGTAAATATTGATATAAACGTATGTGTTGGTATCCTGGCCAGGAGACATTTTTAAATTGTGTACATCTGGTTTGAAAAAAATGTGTTTATTCAAACCTTTTCCTTTTCCCAAAAAAATGTCTTTCATTATGGAAAGAAGAGGAAAGATATATATATATATATATATATATATATATATATATATATATATATATATAGATAGATAAAAAAATCTTTATAATATATTTTTTATATAGAATTTAATAAAATGTATACAAAATTATTCTTATCCCAAAGAGTGCCTGGTTTGTTTTGGAAAATATTCTTTTCTTTTTTCTTTTTTCTTTTTGAATTATTGTCTTCCGAAACTGCACGGTGCTTTATATTGATTGCATATTTTGAGATCTCTACTGGGTATGGTTTATAACCATTTCTTGTGTTTAGCTCAAATCTTATATAAAACAAGATTAGGTTTAGAAAACCATACCCAATAGAAAACCCAACAATAAATGCGATATCAATATCACACGGTGCCAATTCTGAAAGATATATATGTAAAACAAAAAAGAAAAACTATATCAGAAATATAACCAGGCACTCTTGGGTCATTGAAAAATTATGAAAATTTATTTAATTATTAAAACTCCAATTATTTAGAAAATATAAATGTATTCACACAAATTAAAACATTTTTGTCTCCTGGCCAGGAAAAGGTTACATACAGATACAAAATATACTGATAAGTAGGAAGCATAGATGTACACCTTGTTTTCCCCACAAATCGGGGTAAATAGCAAGAAAATAGATCCAAGAAAAATCGCTAGGTTGAATTCACACCTGCGTTTTTTTTTCCCTTGCACATACTTATGTGTATTTCCTCCAAAAATGACAGCAATTCTTGTCAAAAGAGCGTGTAGTAGATTTATGAGGAAGGCCTTCCCATATATGAAAGAAGCATACCCCTATAAAAAATAAAGCTGTCATTCAGTAAGGGGATTGTATTTTTTATTTGTGTGTGGCTCTCATTCCTCCCTTTCAAGGATCAATCTTGCCTCAGGGATCAGGGGTAATAGACAGTCTATTTCTTAGACCATTCCGGTCAAAATATATTCCTCCCGATCCTTATAATTATCACAGAGAGCTCCGTTCTTAATGATTTTATACGGCTTTTACCTTTAAACATGCGCAAAGAGACGTGGAAGAGCAGCAGGCACAATTTGAAGCTCCAATGCCTCTCACCAGGTGGTATTCAGGTGAGATTCCGCCCATAAGCTCATACCTTCCTTCAAGCCTTTAGGATTAAGTTCTTCAATATAGGCTTTATTACGTCTCCGACATGCAAGGTTGCTCCACAGAAACATGTAGAGGTATTAGATCCAAAAGAAAGAGGGGCCCACACTTTCAAGAAGGTGATTTTCCAAACCATATAGTATCCATATAGTATCCTTTTTCGTGCGATGTTCCCAACACGGCCAGGGATTCACAAGGCAGAGTCTCGACGTCACTACCCGCCTTGCTTGATTAGGTCAGCTGACGCGTTTCATCCCTTATCGGGATTTCCTCAGAGCTGTCTTAGCAAGTCCAGCCAGATTCAGTGCATTTATAGGGTCCAACGTGCTTTCATTGGTTCCATAGTTGGGAATGAAATATCCCGTACCGAAGATCTATGCTATTGCAAGATTACCCTCATATTCCTTCAATGAAGTGACAACAATAATTTTCTTTCTACATCAAAAAATATATGTTAAGGAAAAAACTGACAATCAATTAGTTCGATATTAATGAACATTTTAATCCCTATATAGATCGTGCATAATCAGTAGTGTCCCTCATACGCTAATATATATGTGAAACTCGGGTTTTGAAGAAAATTACTTCCTGCCTAAATGAAGTTAAATAATATTACCCAAGTTATACATTTCATATTTCACATATTTTTTGAAATATTAAATACAAATATTTTTCCTTTTAATAAAAGAAAAAAGAGAAAAAGAAAAACTTTTCTTTCCATATTTTTACATAGAGAGACATAGATACGAAGAGCTTTTAAATATTACATTTTTGTTTATTACATTTTTATTTAGTCAAGATATTCAAGCCCGTTTTTTTTGCAAATAACCCATAAATATAGTTCCATTATATGAGTAAATTCTCAATTTTATGACAGAAAAATATGGGTGGAGTTCATTGTGCCTTCCCGGGACAGCAGGGAGGGGGCTCATACCCAAAGGGGCAACAAAGTCTCAAGTCCCCACTAACCCCGGAAGGAACACGAAAAACCCCCACACCTCCAAAAGTCTAAGGAGACATCAAGGGACAAAGTGTCAATCAACGTACACAACGTATTTTAATCCCTGTATAGATGGAAGACAGTCCATGGTGTGCCCTCACATGGAAATACATATGGATCTCTAGTGTAGGAGAGAGTTGTTTACTACCTGAATATACTTTAATGCCATTACAAAAATTGTACATTTTATGTTGCAAATTTTTACAAAGAGACATATATGGGTAAAGTCAATAAGCAGTTCATACTGAGTATCCAAATACTTATGCCAGTTATTCTGTATGAAGTTTCCTTGAGCCATTGCTCCATAGGTATGATTCCACTACATCTATGAATTATCAATTCGATGACCGAAGAACATGCGGACGGAATCAATCCAGCGTTCCAGGGAAGGCAGGGAGGGGGCTCTTATACCTGGAGGGGCAACAGAACCCGGGTCCCCACCAATCCTGGGAGGCAAGCATATAATTCCCCACACATTCAATCATCAAGGAACAGGATAAATGAACAATCCATAAAAAATCAAAGTATGTACTTAGATGGAATGAAATTCTCTATTAACCCCCACTACCCATTAATCCTCGGATATGTCACATATGTACTCCTCCTCATATGAAGAAACTCCTTAGTACGAGGGGAACAAAAGGGAAGATAAGTCATTTATCTGAAAAGTGGCCTATTCTATATTTAAGAGCAAAACCCACCCATCAGTTTTGCCTTTTGGCCCTCAAATTGATTATTCCAAGAAATATTCCATACTTCTTGTTAATCGATGAGAATTACAGAGTATGGATCCAGTCAATCATGCGCCCCCTAGGATCAAAAATTTTCAGATCTTTTTATCACATCATGGGATATATATGAAATGGGAGGGGGCCGGAGGAGACCTCTAAAGACGCTGGAAAACAGCCATCCCAGAGGAAGTCCACATGCTACCTCCCAAATGGAAAATTAAAGAAACATATTGAATTTTATTTCATTGTTTAATCCTCTAGGGTTTAGGGTACCCAGTGTATAAATCCACATGGTCTCCTTCTGTAAAAGTATACGATTGCGATCACCTCCTCTTCTATCCCCAAACAGTTGGTAGATCCCCATGAATTTTAGGCCCGCAGGTGATTGCTCATGGTGTGTTTTAAAATGTGCTGCCAATGGATTTTTTATATCTCCCTTTGAAATATCCAAAATGTGTTCATTTATGCGTATGTGCAGTTCTCGTTTGGTTTTCCCAATATATTGTTTACCACAAGGGCAGATAATCGAGTACACAACCATCGTGGAACGACAGTTAATATAATTAAGGACTTTAAATTCCCTTTTGTGTTCACTATCCGAGAAAGTATTTGACTTCAGCACGTATTTACAACATCTACACGAACCACACATGAACATTCCCTTGGGGCGTTTTTGTAGCCATGCCTCATTTTCTGGAGTTCTTCTCTTGAACTCCGAGCTGACTAGTATGTCTCTCAATGTAGGGGCCTTCCTGGGAACCATACTCGGTGTATCTCCAACTATTTGATTGATTTTTTGGTCCAAAGTTAAATGTGGCCAGTTTTTTATCATCAAGTTACGCAAAATGTCCCAATGGGACCCATATCTTGAAATGAATCTAACTCTCTTGTCCTCATTATTCCTTTTATTTCTTTGAAGGATTTCCTGTCTATTATGTCTTAATGCCCTATTGTATCCCTTCTTGATTAACTTCTTGGGGTACCCCCTATTCTCAAAACGAGACGATAGGTCTTCTGCTTCATTCTTAAAGTCCTTTAATTCCGAACAATTACGCCGAATTCTAAGGAATTCACTTATTGGGATCCCCCTAATCTGAGATACGGGATGGTGACTACTTGCTGCTAATAGGGTATTACCCGATGTTGGTTTCCGATATGTAGTTGTTTTCAATTTGTTTTCCACCTTGTAGATGTTAAGATCTAGGAAACTAATAGTATCTTTACTATGAGTGAATGTCAAAAAGATATTTAAATTATTTATATTCAAATCCTTGATGAACTCTTCCAGTGATTCAAGGGAACCCCTCCAACACAACAGGATATCATCCATGTATCTAAGCCAAGTTCGGGCACACTTCCTAAAGAGGGGGTGAGGGTACACAATAAATTCCTCCCACCACCCCAGATGTAGGCAGGCATACGATGGTGCACAAGAGGACCCCATAGCTGTTCCATGTGTCTGGCGATAATACTTGCCATCAAAGGAAAAACAATTATGATTTAAAATGAACTCTAACATTTCTATAATAAATTCGTTCTGATGGGCCCAATCACCCCCCCTCCTCTCCAAGAAGTGTGCAGCTGCTCTTAAGCCAATGTCATGTGGGATCGAAGTATACAATGATTCTACATCTAATCCAACAAGAAGAAAATCCTCATCGATTCTCAGATTATAAATTTTGTTAAGGAGATCTCCTGTATCCAATACAAAAGAAGGAAGTGTACGGACAAAGGGTTTTAGTTTCTCATCTATGTATTTTCCAAGGTGATCTGTCGGGCCATCACAGCCCGAAATAATGGGTCTGCCCGGGGGAGTATTCCTGTCCTTGTGCACCTTTGGAAGTACATACATAGTGGGCATTCGTGGCTCTCTCACCTCCAGATATTGTAATTCATGTTTGTTTATCAGACCCTCATCTAACGCAAATAACAGCTTCCTATTCAATATCTCAGCTATATTGGTCAATGGATTATCTTTTAGAAGGATATATGCATCGGTATCTAGCTGTCTTTTAATCTCACCGACATAGTCCTCCTCCTTGAGAAGTACAACATTTCCCCCTTTATCACTGGGTTTTATCACGATGTTTTTGAAATTTTGCAATTCCTTCAGAGCCTTTCGTTCCCTTTTTGTTAGGTTGTCCTCACACAGGAGGGAGGACCAGTCGATGAGACCAATGTCCCTAAGCATTGCCTCCAGAAAGGCATGTGTGCATCTATTTGAGTAAACGCTAGGCATTGTACTGCTTTTTTTACGTAGTCCTGTATATTCTGGAATGAGATCCACTAGATCTCCTATGCCTTCATTTGAATCCCCACATGGATTACTCTCCCTCCATAATTCATTTAAGTCCACCAATGTGTTTAGATCCGATAGTTCCAAATTGGGTACTATATCGCATCCAGTTGTCTCACGCTGTGATGATAAATCTATGTCTTTGTTTCCATTGTCCCCCTCCTTCTTTTCCCCATGCCAAAGTCTCAAAATAATTTTTCTCAAAAAGAGGTGGAGATCTTTGCAAATTTCAAACTCCTTTCCAGGAGTGACGGGTGAAAAACCCAAACCCCGATTTAAGAGGGAAATATGGTCTATTGAGAGGGGGAGATCTGTCAGATTTATTATGTTATTTTGATTATCTTCTATCTTCCCCTGCGTTGTCTTGTATTGGGTCCTCCTTTTTTCTCTACTATTCTTTCCTCTCCGTATTTTCCTTTGTTTCGATCTCCTAAAAAAGATACCTTTGATTGTGTCTCCTCCATTCTGGAAAATTTTCCCATTTCAGTATCACTAGATGGGTCACTAGTTGTTTCTCCATCTGTTGACATAAACGTATTCCTTCTTATCCGAGGTCTACGTCTATTTTGTCCTTCCTTATTCATTGAGAAGGAGAAGATTTGTTTTTGTTCAAAATCAAAGGTATCCCTTTGGAATTTTTTTCTCTTTCGGGTAGATATTTCCCGAAGTTCCCTTTCCACCTCTTTTTTAAGGCTATCATTTAATTTTTGGAAATCTGGGTCATTGCAAAAGGCATCTAATCTTATCTTAACTTGGGCCTGTCACTAGGTCATATAAGTTGAACTGGTCAACTGACCTGAATAGCACTGATTCCAGCGCTGCTTTTCTTGTTTTTTTTTTGTCCTGGATCCCACTGTTTTGTTGGCTCCCTATATGCTTATTTGCTTTAGTTAGCCAATGGAGTGGAGCTAGCTTTCTGGCCTCTGATGCACACCATTCAGCACAAGGCAGCTTGAGGGTAGTTCACACCCTGTTGGCTATCTACCTACTATAAAGGTGGTGCATGTCAGGGTGTGGAAGGTAACATTACGTGATTTCACTTTTTTGTTCTTCTTAATTTAAGCCTTGTTACATTTTGCTGTTTTGCCTTTCAATCTTCCATTCTTGTCTATATGCAGGTAGAGACCTAGACCAAACATCTTTATCATCAAGATTCAGCTTTTTTGTGGACAGACTGTTGTTTAATGTAATAAAATTGGTGGTAGTGGGGGGCTAGCGGGCAGCACCACCACCACAGGGGGCGACAGTGAGGGGGCTCATCTGCCACTTCTGCTTCTACCCTTTGTTAAGTTTGTTGTCACCACAGTGGTAATGTCCAGTTAGTAGAGATTTCTATCTGTGTTTATTCTCCTGTGGTATTATTTGGTATGTGTTGGTATTTCTGTCTTTCATGTCGTCTCATCCCGCTACTTTCTCTCCCCCAGGCTTTCCTTTCCCATTCTCTCATTTCTAGTTGAATGAATAACCATGGCTAATCTCAAAGAATACTCCTTTAATGTCAAAGGGTTCAATAAGCATGAAAAGTAGAGTCAGATTTTATAATACGCACATAAGCGTAAGTTCTCTATTGTTATGTTACAGGAGACACATTTTCGTTCTGCAGTCAAAATAAGTACTACCCTGTTTGGTACCATATCACCAACCCACAGAGTGCATCTAAGGGAGTCTCTATAGGGTTCCGTAAATCCTATACTCCTCCAGTTCTAGAATTTATGTTTGATCCACAAGGTCGTTTTTCCTTTTTCTCCTGCGGTTATCATTCTCTTCCAAACTTCTAACCGTTGCGAATGTAAATTTTCCAAATCAGGGTCAACTTCAGTTTGGGAGAGCCACCCTTGCCCGACTTGAAAAGTTTGCTGGTAGCTTGCTATTTATACTTGGCGGAGACTTTAACTGAGCCTTCTACTCTGCCCTGGACACATCCTCGGGTAAGTCCTATACCTCCTTTTGCTGTCATCCATAGATTGCAGAGACATTTGACCAGACTTAAAATGGTAAAAGTGTGGTGCACTATGCTTTCTTCTATTAAGGATTACAGTTTCTATTCTGCTGCACATAATGTGTACAGCAGAATTGATTACATCTTCCTTTCACACTCCCTCTTAGACTGCCAGCTCTCCACCGGAATTGACCCGATCCTATGGTCCGATCACGCCACAATCTGGGGATTCATTCAATTTTCTAGAGAAGACTGCCTAGCCTCTTCATGGATATTGAGTGATAACTCACTGAACAACCAGGTTTGCCTGACCAAGGTAAAACAAGCCATCGATAACATTACCTCTGATAATGGATCTGATTCAGCCTTCTCACTATATAAATGATAGGCGCTCAAATGTGTCCTCTGTGGCTTTCTCAAAGGCACGCCTGAATACAAATATGCCCCAAAATATATCCCCTGAATAAAAACAATACCTCACAATGTGCCCCTAAAGAGAAAGTATGCCCCACAATAATCCCCCTGGATAAAAATAGCCCAACTCTGCCTCTAATTTAAAAGTGCCGTACACTATGCCCCCTGAATTAAACCCCCCAAGTAAGGAATGGAAGTAATAATTACTACGCCACTTCCACCATTCCCGCTCCCTGCCAACACACAGGTGATGCCTGGCCGTCATAAAGAAGGCACCATGTTGCAGTGCAGGGAGCCGAGAACGGTTGCATCACCTGCATCATTTTCAATTGTATCTGTGTCTTAAGTACACCAATAAAATTGAATCCAGGGACCCGATCATCATTAATGGGTCAGGGCCATTCGGTCACGGGATCCTCCTGTTCATGTGCCTTATAAAAGTTGCGTGATCTGCTTCCATTGGAGGTACGTCACTGCCCATGTCACCGTCATCCCTAAACCCATGAAGAACCACTCTCAATGTGGTAATTACCACCCTATTTTCCTGGTTAAGGCCCCATGCACATGAGCGTAATTTTGATCCGCAATTACGTAATTGCGGATCAAAGTACGAATCCATTAATTTCTATGGCCCACGGACACCTTCCCGTATATTTATGGGAAGGTGTCCATGCCGTAGAAAGGATCTGCAAAAAAAAGCACATGTCCTATTTTTTTTAATTTATGGACCGTGCTCTTGTGCTTTTATAATGGGAGCACGGCCCGCAAATGCGGGTGAATGTCCGTGCCCGTAATGATTACGGCTACAGCTGTGTGCAGGGTGCCTAACCTTGATGTAAAACTCTATACTAGAATGATTGCATCCGTCTCCAGCCTCTCATGCTTTTCTATATATTCACACTGACTAGGTCACGTATGTGTGAGGCACGAGGCCAAGGATTGTACCATGAGGACCTTATCCGTGATTTCTTGGGATTTCCTTCGGTCCACCCTGTCCCATATTGGCGGGGGGGGGGTGCTTGGAGAGGCGTATTAAAGGTTATACTTCAACCCCGTGCTATTGGTCAACTATTCCTTCCTTTCTCCAATAGAAATGGTACTACAATGGGTTGTCCCATGTCCCCTTTACTTTATGTACTCTCCATGGAACCCTTTGCCGTCGCATTACAGTGTAACCCTGACATATAGGGATTTAGGGTGGGTCATAAAATGCATTAATTGGCCATATTATGCAGATGATATCCTCCTTTATGTTTTCTCCCCAACCGTTAGTATCCCTGTTATTCTCAAAGAGTTTGAAATATTTGGAACTCTCTGTAATTTTAGGTAATTGCCCACAATAAAAGCTCTATAAAGTCTCCCGACCTCAAACACTGGGGACCTCCTTCCGCGCATACTTTCTTTTTCAATGACAAACTAATCTTATTAAATTTTAGGGGTTTTATTACCAATGGACCGGTTTCAGCTCTTCGATTATAACTTTAGTCCCTTACTTAAAACTATTGAGGCAGATTTATCTAGATGGTCTAGTCACTTTATCTTGGTTCGGGAGACTGAACACCCTAAAAATGGACGTAAACTGCCAAGACTGTTGCTATTGGTACTCACCAAACAGAAACGATGGATGGGGGAGTGGGCTTGACGGATTACCACCATTTTCATGCAGCTGCATTGGCTACCGGCAGTATTAAATTATTCCATGGTGCATGGGTTAATAGGTGGGTGTCCTTGGATACCTCCCATGCCTCTCTCCCTGCTCCCGCCCTCCTATGGCTACCCCATCCTCCCACCCCAACTCCAAATCCAGGTCTATTGTCATGAATACATTGACATCTGCACAGTGTCGTCAGGAGCATTGCTCTAGTTCCTGGGCAGAGCGCTAGCTGATGCTCTGCTTGGGGACTCCAGCGATAGGAAACTCCTGACGTTACAGTCCATATATGGAGAGTGACGTAAGGAGCAGTGCTTGAATCCTGGGGCAGAGTGCTAGCTGTTGATCTACCGGTGACTCCAGAACTTTAGATGCTCCAGATGTCACTGTCCATATATGGGCAGTGACATCAGGAGCAGTGCTGGAGTCCCCGAGTAGAGCATCAGCTAGCGTTTGCCCCGGGATAGGCCATCAATATCTGATTGGTCGGGGTGCGTCTCCCGGATTGTTGCATTCAACAATTAATTTGTTACCTTCCCAAAGGGGTATTCCCATCTTGTAAATTGTGATTCCATATTCTAGCATATGCCATGACTTTATGATCTGGGACCTATGGGACCTCCACCGATTCTAAGAATATAGGGGCTGCAGCGCTGATTTAGCGCTGCCACCACTTCACTGTTTTTCCCTTTGTAGCGATGCTCCCCGCCGCCTGGCTGTGCAGGCAACTTCAGACTGCCCCATTCACTTGTTGTGCAAAGGGTGAGCCCAACTTACCTCAGTCCGACTCTGGACAGCATGCATGGACAGGTGTTGGGCCTGTGTGATTTTAAGTATTTGCAAAAACCGTAAAATGCTGATTCTTCAAGGGATCAGCGCTGTCGTGAAGGGTCCAAACTTGCGATGTCCGCAGTAGAGGATGAAGGTAGGTGTTATCAATGGAATTCCGGAACAAATGGTATGAGCCAGAGTGTTAAAAGATGACATGCGTTTATTTCCGATATCAGGCAATACAACGATGTGTTTCGGAATCATACCGATTTCTTCATCAGGCTGGTAAACACATAATGAGCTGGTGTACCAGCTCCACTTATATCACGTTGAAAAAAAACGCCAAACATTGGCAGGAGGAGGAGGTTAAAATCATAGGTATACTCTGTAAAATTTAATGGTATGCATATATAAATAGAAATAAAATAACATTCATCTGTATTGCAATAGTACCAATATTCTCATGTTGGGGAGTGTAGAGAAATGTAGAAACTGCTCTGTTTGTCTCGGGGGCAAAATGCTGGCCGATGTGTGCGTACATCTATTAGTTGTGAAGGACTAAGAGAGCTTTACTACTTGCTTGCTGAGAGGGGAAGGGCACTGTCATTCAGGCGCTGGATGTGATTTATTAAGGAGTTCTGCATGGGTTATTACGAGAGCATCCTCAATTGTTTGGATACTAGGCTTAATTTACTTCCTGTTTGTGGAGGCGTTGTCTGATTTTAAGTCCCAGTCCGGCCCTGGCAGTATCGCTGGTACTCCCATCAGTCGCCTGGCCAAAAAAAAAAAAGAATAGAGGCCCGGGCCCGCCCGCCGGCACTGTTCACCACCGCAGCCCAAAGTTAATTTGGAAAAAGGAACGGTCCCTATTATATTGCAGGGCCTGTTCCCTTCTAACTATCTCTGATCGTAGAGACTGGAGGAGCCAGAAGAAGCAGCCCGCGCTGCAACATGGTGAGTGACTCTGCTGTGTAAAGGCAGCAGCTTTATTGCAATGCTTTTATTTGTTGCTCCCCTCAACCAACTGTCTCACCCTGCGCCTCCACAGAGCCAGAGCCCCTGTCGGGATGCATATCTCCTATGGCTCCACTCCCGCCCCTGTCACTTTTTGCTCTCTTAGCTATCCCCCCGCCCATAGAGCCCCTGCCACCTAGTCTCTCCCCCTTGTTCCCTGACAGAGCCCCTGCCCACCTACTGTCTCTGCCCTGCCCTTCCACAGAGCCACTGCCAGTTTGCATCTCACTCCAGTAGAGTACCTGAAATAGCACGTGTGTGTGGGTCATCTTCCAGACACGTTTACTGATCACCCACGTGAGGCAATGAAAAAAAAATCACAAAATATCCTAATTGCATGCGATCAACCGTGACAAGTATATTAGGTTGTAATCTGTGAGGTCTTTAAATGGACACTACCTTTTCAAAATATTTATGCTAATCTAATAGTAAACCTGATATATATGAACCTTGTAATTTACTTACTTTTAAAACGTAGTTGTTTTATCCAGGCAAATTCTGTGTGAAGTTAGTTACTGCCACTAGATGTCTTCCTTCCTGTAATCTGCTGTCCACCCATTGTTGCCAAGCAAAATCCATCTATAATTACAGAGCAGAGGAGACAGACTGCAGGAAGTGGCGGGTTGTCTCTTCACAGCCCGCCAATAGACGTCTATGGAAAGGGTAGGGGAGCAGGAGCAGGGGGAGGAGACACAGGCTGCTGATAAGAGATATGTCACCCCAGTGCTGGATTCTCAACTACACTGCTCATTACTGCTGTTTAATGTCCTCTTTGCTGCTGCAGCTTCTATATACAGTATGTGATAGAGATAGGAGAGCAGGATTCTCCTCTTCTTTGTGTGATGTGTATGAGACATGATAGCAATTAGGCACCACCCACGAGCTCAGAGAAAACTGAGAATTAGATAGAGAGCCTGCAGAGGGGAAAACTGCTAAAAAATACTATATACAAGTCATATAATGGCAAGAAATATTGTTATTTCCCAGGTACATGCATATGACAGCTTATTCTGAGAAGTTAGGTACGCTTTAAGAATACGCTATAGAATGGAGGTGTAGTTTAGTTGTAATAGGTCGCCTAAGTCAGATGGAAGGTGGGTGCCCAGGATACCATGTGTTGCTGCAATATAGTCTCGGATATATTAACTTCAGTTTATATAATAGAATCTTCTTATTTATTTTTGGTAGAGATCCATAATTCAAAACAGGAGTGACTGGGACATTTCCTTCATTATATTGTTCCATGAAACAATATTGGCTATATGAACTAGCTATAAATGTATGAACACATAATTTTTAAAGAAGGCTCTTATTGTCTTATTCCCTAAAGAGCAATGTATTTTTTTTAAAGCATATAGAAAACTGAGACGTTTGCCTTTTTTTAAATTTCAGATTGGGGCGATTAATTATAGTCAATGACATCATGAAAAAGGCAGGAAGTGGTGAACTTATCAACTCCACTGCCATACAAGTTTGTGGTATCTGCTCTGATGACATCATAAAGGAACCTTTTTATCAGCTTGAAGACCTGTCAGACAGTTCTTCATTTCCCTTAGTCATCTTGACTGAAGTCATTAATTCATGGCTTACTGACTGAATGTGCTATTTCATGCTGTTATACATTAGTTTTCATGTGGTTTGCTTCAATTACCACACATGAATTCAAAGAAAGACCAACTATCAAAAAATTTTCAAAAACAAAAAAGTCAAACAGAGGGCACAGGAAGCAACATCTTTTATGTTAAAACTAGAGATCTATATGTCCTGCTCCAGACGCCTTGAAAAATTAGTATTATGGATAAGTCAGTATGTCAATTATTCTTATGGCTTGTACCAATAAAGTTTAACCCGTTAGTGACCGCTAATACGCCTTTTCACGGTGGCCACTAACTGGCTTTATTCTGATGCATAAGCCTTTTTACGGCACTGCATCGGGATAAATAAACAGAGCAGGAAGCTGTCAAATCTCCGTGCTCTCAGCGGCCAGAGGTAGCTGAGAGCTGGGGGCGTCCCCGCTCAAACATGTCAGATCGATATAAGTATCGATCTCACCCATTTAACCCTTCAGATGCGGTGCTAAATAGCGTGCACCGCATCTGAGTGGTTTTGGAGAGAGGGAGAGAGCTCCCTCTCATCCCACTGAGACACGGCGAGAAGATCGCCGAGTCTCTGTGTCTTCGATGGCAGCCGGGGGCCTAATAAATGCCCCCAGGTCTGCCTGGAGTGAATGCCTGCTAGATCATGCCAGAAGCATGACCTAGCATATGCCTGTCCGTTTTAAATGGACAGGCAGTAATACACTGCAATACAAATGTATTGCAGTGTATTATAATAGCGATCGGAGAAACGCATATTAAGGTCCTCTAGTGGGACTAGTAAAAAAGTTAAAAAAAAGTTGAATAAAGTTAATTAAAAAAAAATGTGAAAAAAAAAAAATGATAAACTCACTTTTTCCCCTTACAAAATGCTTTAATATTAAAAAACCAAAATAAAGTAAAAAAAGTTACGCATATTTGGTATCGCCACATCCGTAACGACCCCGACTATAAATCTATTACATTATTTAACCCACACGGTGAACGCCGTTTAAATAAAAAACGATGGAAAAATTGCTGTTTTCTGTGAATCCTGACTTTAAAAAAATGTGATAAAAAGTTATAAAAAAGTCACATGTACTCCAAACTGGTACCAATAAAAACGACAAGTCTTCCCGCAAAAAAAAAGCCCTCATACAACTGCATCGGCGGATCAATAAAAAAGTTATGTCTCTTCAAATATGGAGACACAAAAACAAATATCAGACGTATATTCAATATCCTTCGCATCCTCAGCCCATTTAGTTAGGCTATGCACTGTGAGAAGGGTGGAGGACTGTGCGGTGTGCGCAGTAAGCCGCGACCAATCTCCCGGCTAACGCTTAGATATGGCGCCAAGACCAAGCTAAGTACATAAATACAACACCAGACCCAAGCTCAGTACATATATACAATACCAGAACCAAGCTCAGTACATATGAACAGCACCAGAACAAAGCTCTGTACATAAATACAGTACCAGAACCAAGCTCAGCATATAAATACTGCACCAGAACTAAGCGCAGTACATATATACAGCATCAGAACCAAGCTCAGTCCATATATACAGCACGACAACCAAGCTTAGTACATAAATACAGCACCAAAACCAAGTTCAGTACATGTATTTGTTTTGAGCTTGATTATACTCAGCTTTGTTGTGATGCTGTATAGATGTACTTAGCTTGGTTTTGGTGCTGTATATATGTACTGAGCTTTGGTCTGGTACTGTATTTATGTACTGAGCTTCTCTTTGGTGCTGTATATATGGTCTGAGCTTGATTCTTGCACTGTATATATGTAATGAGCTTGGTTTTGGTATTGTATTTATGTACTGCGTTTGTTTCGGATACTGTATATATGTACTGAGCTTGGTTCTGGTGCTGTATGTATGTACTGAGCTTTATTGTGGTACTGTATATATGTACTGAGCTTTGTTGTGGTGCTGTATATATGTACTAAGCTTTGTTGTGGTGCTGTATATATGTACTGAGCTTGGTTATGGTGCTGTATTTATATGCTGAGCTTGGTTCTGTAGTTGTATATATGTTCTGAGCTTCTCTTTAGTGCTGTATATATGTATTGAGCTTGGTTGTTATGATGTATATAACTCCAGAACCAAGCAGAGTACATAAACACAGCACAAGCACAAATACAGCTTGGTACAGAGATCATTTGCAAATTCAGTTTAACCCCTGCCGTATAAGTTTGTACGGCATAAAACTACAGCTCCCAGTATAGATGGCATAAAACTACAGTTCCCTAAATGATGGTAAGGATATGCTGGGAGTTGCTGTTTCACAAAAAAGAACGATACACCCATCATCTCACTGCAGAATACATACAGTGACTACAGTACTGATCAGTCACAGGGAGAATAAACATTTATATTTAGTGACTCACAGGTGATGTCTTCTCAGATTGGAGTGGTTCTTTTTCTCTTTTCTTTTCCATCTGGTTCAGACCCTTATGATGACGCCTCCTGGCCACAACCCTTTTCTGCAGAGTTTGCCACTCAGATGTCTTCGGAAGCTCACATTTCCACACCTATAAAGGAAGATAAAATTCTCATGGTACCTGTAATGTCGGGGTAGGGAGACAGACAAGTGAGCCCTAATCTACCCACCACTCAGTCCCTGCCTACTTGCAACGACCCGCCCTAGTCGACGGGGTACAACTGGGCGACGGTCCCTACACTCAATAGGTGCATGACAGACAAACAGACAAGGGTACAAAGGAGCCAGGGAAATGGGGAAGTTGCCCACGGGGACACCGTGAGCAACAAGCGAAGTGAACGAGCCGAGTCAAACCAGGAGATGAGCGCGGTACAAAAACGCAGAGCAGAAGAGTGGTCAGTAAAGCCAAGGTCAAACACAAGCAGAGGATCAGTAGTTCAAGAAGCTGCAGCAGGGCCAGGAAACCAGCAGAGAAGAATCACAAGCAAAGGAGGAACAGGAAAGGCAGGTATAAATAGACAGAGGGCGGGAGCTAGCTCCGTCTGGCCAGGCTGTGATAGGCTCTCCCACTCCTAAGCCTGCCATGCTGGGTGGTGGAAGATGGAGTCAGTCTCACAGACATAGAAGCAGGTGCAGACTGATTACCTATGGGCGTCGACACAGAAGTTGTGTCTGGCAGATTCTTTACAGTACCCCCCCTTTTATGAGGGGCCACCGGACCCTTTCTAGGTGGACCTGGTTTATTGGGGAAACGAAGGTGGAACCTCCTGAGCAATACCCCAGCGTGAACATCCCGGGCGGGTACCCAAGTCCTCTCCTCAGGCCCGTATCCCCTCCAATGGACCAGGTACTGGAGGGAGCCTTGGACTATAATGCTGTCCACAATCTTGGCCACCTCGAATTCTACCCCCTCAGGGGTGAGAACAGGGACCAGAGGTTTCCTCGAGGGAGCCAAGGACGGGGAGCAGCGTTTAAGGAGGAAGGCATGAAACACGTCGTGTACTCGAAAAGACGGGGGCAACTCCAGTCAGAAGGAGACAGGGTTAAGGACTTCAATGACCTTGTATGGCCCTATAAACCGGGGAGCAAACTTCTTGGATGGAACTTTAAGGCGCAAATTTTTTGACGATAGCCACACCAGATCCCCGACCACAAACAAGGGGTTAGCAGAACGTCTTCTATCTGCCTGAGTCTTTTGTATGCTCTGGTACGCCTCTAGGTTCTTCTATACCTGGGCCCAGACTGTGCACAGTTCCCGATGAACGACCTCAACCTCGGGATTGTTGGAACTACCAGGTGAAACGGAGGAGAACCGTGGATTAAACCCAAAATTACAGAAAAAGGGGGAGACCCCTGACGAGTTACTGACCCGGTAATCATATTGACAGTCAGAGATAAAACACCTTAAATATTGTTCTAGAGACTGATTAGTCCTCTAAGTTTGGCCATTAGTTTCAGGATGGAAGGCAGAGGAGAAGGACAGATCAATCTCCAACTTTTTACAGAAGGCTCTCCAAAACAATGAAACAAATTGTACCCCTCTGTCAGAAACAATATTGACAGGGACCCCATGGAGACGCAGGATGTGTTTGACAAACAAGGTAGCTAACGTCTTAGCATTGGGTAGTTTCTTGAGGGGCACAAAGTGGCACATCTTACTGAAGCGGTCTACTACAACCCACACCACCGACTTGCCTTGAGATGGAGGCAAATCGGTGATGAAATCCATGGAGATATGGGTCCAAGGTCTCTGGGGAACGGGCAAAGAACATAGTAAGCCCGCTGGTCGGGACCTGGGAGTCTTGGACCTAGCACAAACTTCACAAGCGGCGACGTAGGCCTTAACGTCTTTGAGCAACCCAGGCCACCAATAGTTTCTGGCAATGAGGTGCTTAGTACCCAGGATGCCTGGATGGCCAGTTAGTGCAGAGTCATGATTTTCCCTATGTACCCTTAGCCGGAATTGCAGGGGAACAAACAGCTTGTTCTCAGGAAGGTTCCCGGGAGCTGAACCTTGATCAGCCGCAATTTCAGAGACTAAATCAGAATCAATAGAGGAAATTATTATACCTGGAGGCAAAATACAAGCAGGATCTTCCTCCGAAGGAGGGCTGGCCATGAAGCTACAGTGCATCAGCCTTAATATTTTTAGACCCAGCCCTATAGGTGACCAAAAAGTTGAATCTGGTAAAAAATAACGCCCATCGAGCTTGTCTCGGGTTTAGCCTCCGGGCAGATTCTAGGAAAACCTGATTCTTTTAGTCGGTAAGGACCGTTACCTGGTGCCTAGCCCCCTCCAGGAAGTGGCGCCACTCTTCAAATGCCCATTTAATGGCTAAGAGTTCGCGGTTGCCAATATCATAGTTACTCTCAGTGGGCGAAAACTTCTTGGAGAAGTAGGCACAGGGGCGGAGATGGGTGAGGGACCTGGTACCCTGGGACAAGACAGCCCCCACTCCCACCTCGGACGCGTCAACCTCCACGATAAATGGCTCCATTTGGTTGGGCTGAACCAGCAGTGGGGACGAGATAAAGCACTTCTTAAGGACCTCAAAAGCCTGGATAGCCTCAGGAGGCCAGTGGAGGAGATCAGCACCTTTGCGAGTGAGATCCGTAAGAGGCTTGGCGATGACCGAGAAGTTAGCAATAAATCTCCTGTAATAATTAGCGAACCCCAGGAAGCACTGTAACGCCTTCAGGGAGGCAGGTTGGACCCATTCCGCCACAGCCTGGACCTTGGCGGGGTCCATGCGGAATTCATGAGGAGTGAGGATTTGACCCAAAAACGGTATCTCCTGCACCCCAAACACACATTTTTCGGTCTTAGCAAACAGTTTGTTTTCCCGAAGGGCCTGGAGCACCTTCCTGACATGCTCAATGTGGGAGGACCAGTCCTTGGAAAACACAAGTATGTCATCAAGGTACACTACAAGAAATACCCCCAGGTAGTCTCTTAAAACCTCATTTATGAAAATCTGGAAGACCGCGGGAGCATTATACAACCCAAAGGGCATGACGAGGTATTCTAAATGACCTTCGGGTGTGTTAAACGCAGTCTTCCACTCATCCCCCTCTTTGATGCGGATAAGGTTATAAGCCACTCGTAGATCAAACTTAGAGAATCATTGGGCCCCCTGAACCTGATTGAAGAGATCAGGAATCAAAGGAAGGGGATACTGGTTCCTTACAGTGACCTTATTCAAGTTTCGGTAGCCAATGCATGGCCTAAGACCACCATCCTTCTTCCCTACGAAGAAGAAGCCAGCACCTACCGGAGAAGTAGAGGGGCGAATGTAACCCTTGGCCAGGCATTCCTGGATATACTCTCTCATGGCTTCACGTTCGGGACAAGAGAGATTAAATATCCTACCCTTAGGGAGCTTAGCTCCTGGTACCAAATCAATTGCGCAATCGTATTCTCTATGAGGTGGTAACACTTCGGAGGCCTCTTTAGAGAAAACATCAGCGAAGTCCTGAACAAACTCAGGTAGAGTGTTCACCTCCTCAGGGAGAGAAATAGAATTAACAGAAAAACATGACGTCATGCATTCATTACCCCATTTGGTAAGATCCCCAGTATTCCAGTCAAACGTGGGATTATGCAACTGCAACCAGGGAAGGCCTAAAACCAAATCGGACGATAATCCCTGCATCACCAGTACAGAGCACTGCTCCAAATGCATGGAGCCAACAAGGAGTTCAAAAACAGGGGTATGCTGTGTAAAATAACCATTAGCAAGAGGAGTGGAGTCGATACCCACTACCGGGACAGGTTTAGGCAAATCAATCAATGGCATCGCTAGAGACATAGCAAATTCCACAGACATGATATTAGCAGAAGACCCTGAATCCACGAAGGCACTGCCGGTAGCAGACCTACCACCAAAAGAGACCTGAAAGGGAAGCAAGATTTTATTACGTTTCATATTTACGGGAAATACCTGTGCGTCCAAGTCACTTAGGCGCGGAAGTTCTTCCGGCTGCTTATTCTTACGCCTAGGACAGTTGTTCACTTGATACTTGTCATCTCCACAGTAGAAGCAGAGACCATTCTTCCTGCGGAACTCTCTACGTTGTTGGGGGGACACGGAGGCCCCGAGTTGCATAGGTACCTCCGAGTCTTCCGTGGAAGAACGAAGCAACGGAACCTCGGGAGGCATCATGGGGGAGTCAGAGGAGAAAACACAAACACGTTCAAGTCGTCGTTCCCTGAGACGTCGGTCAAGTCGTACCGCTAAAGCCATAACCTGATCTAGGGAGTCAGAAGAGGGATAGCTAACTAGCAGGTCTTTCAGGGCGTTCGACAGACCCAATCTAAACTGGCACCTTAAGGCAGGGTCATTCCACCGAGAAGCTACGCACCACTTCCTAAAGTCAGAACAATACTCCTCAACAGGTCTCTTACCCTGACGTAAGGTCACCAGCTGACTCTCGGCAAAGGCAGTCTTGTCAGTTTCGTCATAAATGAGCCCGAGAGCAGAAAAGAAAAGATCAACGGAGGAAAGTTCAGGGGCGTCAGGAGCCAAGGAGAAGGCCCATTCTTGTGGCCCGTCCTGGAGCCGGGACATAATTATACCCACCCGCTGGCTCTCAGAACCAGAGGAGTGGGGCTTTAAGCGAAAATAGAGCCTACAACTCTCCCGAAAGGAGAAAAAAGTCTTCCGGTCCCCTGTGAACCGGTCAGGCAAATTGAGGTGGGGTTCAAGAGGTGAGGTGAGGGGCACTACCAGGGTAGCATCAGGCTGGTTGTCCCTCTGAGCCAGGGCCTGGACCTGTAGGGAGAGGCCCTGCATTTGCTGAGCCAGGGTCTCAAGGGGGTCCATAGTAGTGTCAGGGACCAGGGTAGACTAGGTATATGGGCTTGTGATTATGTAATGTCGGGGTACGGAGACAGACAAGTGAGCCCTAATCTACCCGCCACTCAGTCCCTGCCTACTTGCAACGACCCGCCCTAGTCGACGAGGTACAACTGGGCGACGGTCCCTACACTCAATAGGTGCACGACAGACAAACAGACAAGGGTACAAAGAAGCCAGGAAAATGGGGAAGTTGCCCACGGGGACACCGTGAGCAACAAGCGAAGTGAACGAGCCGAGTCAAACCAGGAGATGAGCGCGGTACAAAAACGCAGAGCAGAAGAGTGGTCAGTAAAGCCAAGGTCAAACACAAGCAGAGGATCAGTAGTTCAAGAAGCTGCAGCAGGGCCAGGAAACCAGCAGAGAAGAATCACAAGCAAAGGAGGAACAGGAAAGGCAGGTATAAATAGACAGAGGGCGGGAGCTAGCTCCGTCTGGCCAGGCTGTGATAGGCTCTCCCACTCCTAAGCCTGCCATCCTGGGTGGTGGAAGATGGAGTCAGTCTCACAGACATAGAAGCAGGTGCAGACTGATTACCTATGGGCGTCGACACAGAAGTTGTGTCTGGCAGATTCTTTACAGTACCATACTCTATGACCCTGTCTATAATAGTATCATACACTGTGCCCCTAAAAAAAATAGTGCTACACACTGTGCCCCTGAATATAATAATACCATACACTTTCCCCCTGAATAGAAGACCACCATACACTACGCCCATGAATAAAATTGTGTCAAACACTGAAGCAGTAATGCACCACACACACACACACACACACACACACACACACACACACACACACACACACACACACACACACACACACACACACACACACACACACACACACACACACACACACAGTGCCCCTCATAGAGCACCCTGTAGATAGTACCCCTCATAGAACCCTCTGTAGATACTTCTCCCCATAGAGCCATCTGTAGATAGTGCTCCCAATAGAGCCCACTGTAGATAGCGTCCCCTGTAGATAGGGCCCCCTGTAGCATCCCCTGTAGATAGGGCTCCCTGTAGCATTCCCTGTAAATAGTGCCCCCTATTGGCATCCCCTGTAGATAGGGCCCCTATATAGTCCCCTGTAGATAGCGGCCCTTATATAGTCCCCTGTAGATAGGGGACCCTATATAGTCCCATGTAGATAGGGGACCCTATATAGTCCCCTGCAGATAGGGGCCCCCTATATAGTCCATCTGTAAATGGTGCCCCTATATAGTCCCCTGTATTTGGTGCCCCCTATATAGTCCCCCGTAGTTTGTGCCCCTATATAGTCCCCTGTAGTTAGTGTATCCTATAAAGTCCCCTGTAGTTAGGGTCCCTATAGATAAAGCCCCCAAGACTGCCCACAGTAAAAGGAAAAAAAATATATATGCTTACCTGTGCCCGTTCCCACGCCATCCTCAAGTTATGCCTGGCCTTGAGCGGAACGACACAGTGGCGCGATGATGTCATCGCACCGACTTTATCATCGCTAAAGCAGGGCAGCGCTAGGCAACTCAATTGTATACAATTGAGTGCAGGGGACTGGTTCCGGTTTCCGCTTCACCGCGGTTCTGCAAACTGGCTGTAATTTTTGCCAGGCCACCCAGTCCTAGGAACGTTGTCAGAGTCAGGACTAGTTTATGTTTGAGATTGGCACTGTCAGGAGATTGCAGCAGGCAGAGCAGCAAAGTGCCAGAGTCGGCACTCCAAATAGAAGGTGTAAAAAACCTTTTTTTATTTTTTTATCCATATCAGAATAGTACACCACTGTGTGAGTAATACGTGAGTAGCAATGTTTCGGGTATATAACCCTTTCTCAGGCACTCTCAGAATCGGCAATCAGTGCCACAGAGTAATGTATGGCGCTGATGGCCGATTCTGAGAGCTTGAGAATCGGCTCTCTCAGAGCTGCATTACTACAAAACACCAATGATTGTTTGTCCTCTGTCTCTAACATCATGTCCTCTCTCGAGCTGAAATGGAATATTTCTAAAACTGAGCTCCTTGTGTTTCCACCATCGACTAACCTACCTAATCTAACTAACCTCTCCATCTCAGTGTGTGGCACTACCATAACTGCTAGGCAAGCACACCCGCTGTCTTGGGGTTATTTTTTTACTTAGATCTATCCCTTATTTTGCACATTCAATCACTTAAACACTCCTGTCACTTTCACCACAAAAACATTTATAAAATCCGCCCTTTTCACACTTTGGAAACAGCCAAAACTCTTTGTCGCTCTGATTCACTCTTGTTTTGACTAATGTAACTCATTACTAATCGGTCTTCCCCTCACTAAACTCTCCCCACTCCAATCTATCCTTAATTTGGTAGCCAGGCTCATCTTTCTGACTAACCGCTACACCAATGCTTCTACCCTGTGCCAGTCACTGCACTGGTTGCCCATTTCCGTCAGAATTATTTTCAAACTTATTACTCTCACCCACAAAGCTCTCCACAGTGCTGCACCACCTTACATCTCATCCCTCATCTGTCTACCACCCTACCCGTGTTCTACGTACTGCCAACCACCTCAGATTAACATCCTCCATAATCCGAACCTCCCATTCCCGTCTCCAAGATTTTTGTCATGCTGCACCAGTCCTATAGAATGCGCTACCTCAGACAATCAGATTAATTCCCAACATCAACAGTTTTAAGCGTGCCCTGAAAACACATCTTTTTAGAAAGGTCTATAACGTTCCCTAATCTGACTCCTTTCATTGGCCCCACTATTACATTTGTCATCAGAATTTGACCCCCTCATTCAACAGTATCCCCCACACTCCTTGCACCCTAATTCACTTTATATCTGTGATACAGGGATACTGGCTGGTGACAGGCTCATGCAGCTTTATGTGTACTGCCCCATGTGTATAAAAGATGTCTAGAACATTGTAGTTGACAAGTACTTTTTACATTTTGTGTCTTCCCTATTTCCTCTTAGATTGTAAGCTCTTTTGAGCACGTCCTCACTCCTCTTGTTTGAATTGTCAATTTGTATTGTTACTATATAATGTCTGATATTGACTGTACATGTTCCCTCTGAATTGTAAAGTGCTGCAGAATATGTTGGCGCTATATAAACAAAAATTATTATTAATAATAATAATAATGCATTTTTAGTATATAATTAAAGGTTGTCTGGTTTTGAAAACACATTTTCAAATATATTATGGCATTCAGAATAATTTGGGTTCCTCATTTCCAGACTGGTATCATTAACCGCAGCGGAGAGTGGCTATGAAGAGTGTCTTTCTCTCTGGAGGATTCGACAATCTGTGCAGCAACTCGCGTTTTTCGCAGCGTTTTTTACGGCCGTTTTTGGAGCTGTTTTCAATAGAGTCTATGAGAAAACGGCTCCAAAAACGTCCCAAGAAGTGTCCTGCACTTCTTTTGACAAGTCGTCATTTTACGCGCCGTATTTTGACAGCGACGCGTAAAATGACAGCTCATCTGCACAGAACATCGTAAGACCCTTTGCAAGCAATGGGCAGATGTTTGCCGATGTATTTGAGCCGTATTTTCAGGCGTAATTCTAGGCGTAAAACGCCTCCATTACGTCTGAAAAGAGGTCGTGTGCACATACCCTATTTACGCCTGAAAATACGGCTCCAATACGTCGGCAAATATCTGCTGGTCGCACTTGTGCGCATGCATGACCAGCGCTCCTTTCATTTTTATTGAGCTGCGCAGACGCCGGAAGTCAGAGGTTAGTCATGGAGAACTTCGGGGACTTTCGGTTCTCCCTATCGCTGCCAGCGATCACACATGTATCCCCTATCCTGTGGATAGTGGATACATGTATTTTGTAGGACACACTGTAGGTCGCATTTTTTTGGGAGGGGGGACGCTGTATGGCGTTCCCTACAGGGGGGTCTGTATGGCGTTCTCTACAGAGGGGGCTGTACGGCGTTCCCTACAGGGGGGGCCTGTACGGCGTTCCCTACAGGGGGGGCTGTACGGCGTTCCCTACAGGGGGGGCTGTATGGCGTTCTCTACAGGGGGGGCTGTATGGCGTTCTCTACAGGGGGGGCTGTATGGCATTAGCGCCATACAGCCCCCTCTGTAGATAACGCCATACAGCCCCCCTGTAGAGAACGCCATACAGCCCCCCTGTAGAGAACGCCATACAGCCCCCTCTGTAGATAACGCCATACAGCCCCCCCTGTAGGTAACGCTATACAGCCCCCCTGTAGAGAACTCTATACAGCCCCCTCTGTAGATAACGCCATACAGCCCCCTCTGTAGATAACGCCATACAGCCCCCCCTGTAGAGAACGCCATACAGCCCCCCCTGTAGAGAACGCCATACAGCCCCCTCTGTAGATAACGGCATACAGCCCCCCCCTGTAGGTAACGCTATACAGCCCCCCTGTAGAGAACTCTATACAGCCCCCTCTGTAGATAACGCCATACAGCCCCCTCTGTAGATAACGCCATACAGCCCCCCCTGTAGATAACGCCATTCATCCCCCTGTAGAGAACGCCATACAGCCCCCTGTAGATAACGTCATACAGCCCCCACTGTAGAGAACACAATACAGAGTCCCCTCTGTAGATAACGCCATACAGCCCCCTCTGTAGATAGCGCCATACAGCCCCCTCTGTAGATAACGGCATACAGCCCCCTTTGTAGATAAGGCCATACAGCCCCGTCTGTAGATAGCGCCATACATCCCCCTGTAGAGAACGCCATACAGCCCCCCTGTAGATAACGCCATACAGCCCCCACTGTAGAGAACGCCATACAGAGTTCCACCTGTAGATAACGCCATACAGCCACCTCTGTAGATATCTACAAAGGGGGCTGTATGGCGTTATCTACAGGGGGGGCTGTATGGCGTTTTCTACAGAGGGGGCTGTATGGCGTTATCTACAGGGGGGGCTGTATGGCGTTATCTACAGTGGGGGCTGTATGGCGTTATCTCCAGGGGGGGGGGGGGGCTGTAAAAAGGGCACTATCTACAAGGGGAGGGGGGCCCCAGTCAAAAGTTTGCTATGGGGCCCAGTCTTTCCTAGTTACGCCCCTGGGTTGAACTCCTATCAAATGACAAGCAGATGCCTCAGATCCTCACTAAAAACCAAATAAAAAGACTCCCTAAATAAAATTTGAGAGATTATTAGAAGTAGCAATTGCCAAATATTAATGAAAGTGAACACAACACAAAGTATATGATATGTTATCAAATTATAAGTATTGAGGGTATAACATGCTTTCACTTTTCATCTGGTAATTTAATTCTAGGTACTTCTTTTATTCTGACTATTCCAGCCTGTTCACATCAGCGTTGGGCTTCCGTCTGGCTTTCCGTTCATCTGTTCCGTCAGAGGAACAGATGAACGGAAAGACAAAAGGAAAGTATAGTTTCCGTTTGCATTACCATTGATTTCAATGGTAATTTTGTTTGTTTCGGTTTGCCTCTGTTCCGCTAGGTTTCTGTTTTTTTTTCACGTAATTAATAGCATAGTGTGCTGCACTATTGTTTCCGTGGAAAAACTGTAACCTTGCGGAACAGAGGCAAACAAAGACAAAAAAAAATAAAATATTGAAATCAATAGTAATGCAAATAAAAACGATACTTTCCGTTTGTCTTTCCGTTCATCTGTTCCTCTGACGGAACAGATGAACGGAAAGCCAGGCGGAAGCCCAACGCTGATGTGAACAGGCCCTTAGTTGTCCTTATTGACAAATACCTGATCAAGACAAATTTAAAGGTTTGCTACATTTCTTAATTTGTAAGCAAAAGTTAAAAGTGCATAAACAGCAATTATCTAATTATAAGGGTATGTGCACACGACCTCTTTTCAGACGTAATGGAGGCGTTTTATGCCTAGAATTACGCCTGAAAAGACGGCTCCAATACGTCGGAAAACATCTGCCCATTGCTTGCAATGGGTCTTACGATGTTCTGTGCAGACGAGGTGTAATTTTACGCGTCTCTGTCAAAATACGGCGCTTTAAATGATGGCTCGTCAAAAGAAGTGCAGGACACTTCTTGGGACGTTTTTTGAGCCGTTTTCTCATAGACTCTATTGAAAACAGCTCCAAAAACGGCCGTAAAAAACGATGCGAAAAACGCGAGTTGCTCAAAAATCGTCTGAAAATCAGGAGCTGTTTTCCCTTGAAAACAGCTCCGTATTTTCAGACATATTTTGTTAATCGTATGAACATACCCTTCGGATGTTTTTTTGAGCAACTCGCGTTTTTCGCAGCGTTTTTTACGGCCGTTTTTGGAGCTGTTTTCAATAGAGTCTATGAGAAAACAGCTCCAAAAACGTCCCAAGAAGTGTCCTGCACTTCTTTTGACAAGTCGTCATTTTACGCGCCGTATTTTGACAGCGACACGTAAAATGACAGCTCGTCTGCACAGAACATCGTACAACTGTCTCGTACTGAAAACAGACCCTTAGGGTATGTTCACACGCTTAAAATTTCAGAAAATACAGAACTGTTTTCAGAGAAAACAGCCTCTGATTTTCATGCGTTTTCGAAGCTGAAAATGAAACTTCTTTTAATTTGGAGCTTCTTTTGATGCTTCGCTTCAGGCTTCTTTTGAGGCGTTTTTTTAGGCGTTTTTCATAGTGTTCAATGGAAAATCAGCTCCAAAAAACGCCTCAAGAATTGACATGCTACTTCTTTTTAGGGTATGTTCACACACACTAATTACGGACGTAATTCGGGCGTTTTTGCCCCGAATTACGTCCGAAAAATGCGGCTTGAAAGCGTTGACAAACATCTGCCCATTGAAAGCAATGGGCTGACGTTTGTCTGTTCACACGAGGCGTATATTTACGCGCTGCTGTCGAAAGACGGCGCGTAAATAGAGGCCCGCGTCAAAGAAGTGACCTGTCACTTCTTGGGGTGTAATTGGAGCCTTTATTCATTGACTCCAATGAAAAGCAGCGCCAATTACGTCCGTAATGGACGCAGCGTTCAAGCGCCTGCACATGCCGTTATGGCTGAAATGACGGGGCTGTTTTCTCCTGAAAACAGCCCCGTAATTTCGGCCGTTACGGACGCTGTCGTGTGAACATACCCTTAGGCTGGGTTCACACTACCTATTTTCAGACGTAAACGAGGCGTTTCATGCCTCGTTTTACGTCTGAAAATACGGCTACAATACGTCGGCAAACATCTGCCCATTCCTTTGAATGGGTTTGCCGACGTACTGTGCAGACAACCTGTCATTTACGCGTCGTCATTTGACAGCTGTCAAACGACGACGCGTAAAAATACAGCCTCGTCAAAAGAAGTGCAGGGCACTTCTTTCAGACGTAATTTGAGCCGTTCTTCATTGAACTCAATGAAGCACAGCTCAAAATTTACGGCTGTCAGAGAAGCCTCGCAAAATGCGAGGAGGAGCATTAACGTCTGAAACGAGGCAGCTGTTTTCGCCTGAAAACAGTCTGTCTTTTCAGACGTAAAAGCCTGCTACCGTGTGCACATACCCTTACGGAGCGTCTTTTTACGCTCCGTTTTTTAAAACAGAGGCGTAAAAAGACGCCCCACATAGAACTAAATGCTGTTTTTCCAATTGATTTCAATGGGCAGATGTTTGTAGGCGTTCAGCTTCCGTTTTTTCAGGCGTTATTCGAGGTTTAAACGCCCCAAAATATGCCTGAAAACAATGCGTGTGCACAGACCCTTAGGGTATGTTCACACGCATTGTTTTTGAGACGTAATTCGGGCGTTTTACACCTTGAATTACGCCTGAAAAAACGGCTCCATTACGCCTACAAACATCTGCCCATTGCTTTCAATGCATTTTACGATGTTCTGTTCCCACGAGGTGTAATTTTACGCATCGCTGTCAAAAGACGGCGCGTAAAAAGGCGCCCGCGTCAAAGAAGTGCATGTCACTTCTTGGGACGTTTTTGGAGCCGTTTTTCATTGACTCCATTGAAAAACAGCTCAAATAACGTCCGTAAAATACGCCGCGAAAAACGCTAGTTGTTAAAAAACGTATGAAAATCAGGAGCTGTTTTCAGACGAACATAGCTCCGTAATTTCAGACGTATTTTGCTACTGAGTGTGAACATACCCTAAGGGTATGTGCACACGCTAGCTGGATTTTACGTCTGAAAAGACAGACTGTTTTCAGGAGAAAACAGCTGAGTCGTTTCAGACGTAAAAGCTCCTCCTCGCATTATGTGAGGCGTCTTTGACGCCTGTAAACTTGAGCTGCTCTTCATTGACTTCAATGAAGAACGGCTCAAATTACATTGCAAAGAAGTGTCCTGCACTTCTTTGCCGAGGCAGTCAATTTACGCGTCGTAGTTTGACAGCTGTCAAACGACGACGCGTTAATTACAGGTCGTCTGCACAGTACGACGGCAAACCCATTCAAATGAATGGGCAGATGTTTGCCGACGTATTGTAGCCCTATTTTCAGATGTAAAACGAGGCATAATATGCCTAGTTTACGTCTGAAAATAGGTCGTGTGAACCCAGCCTTAGGGTATGTGCACACGATAACTGCATTTACGTCTAAAATTACGGAGCTGTTTTCAGGAGAAAACAGCTCCTGAATTTCAGACGTAAATGCATGTACTGGCGTTTTTCGCCGCGTCTTTTACGGACGTAATTTGGAGCTGTTCTTCATTGAAGTCAATGAAAAACGGCTCCAATTACGTCCCAAGAAGTGTCCTGCACTTGACAGTGCACTTGACAGTGACGCGTAAAATGACAGGTCGTCGGCACAGTACATCGTAAAGCCCATTGAAAGTAATGGGCAGATGTTTCCCGACATATTGGAGCCGTTTTTTCAGAACGTAATTCGAGGCGTAAAACGCCTCCATTACGTCTGAAAATAGGTCGTGTGAACCCAGCTTGACTGGGATTGCTCCCTGTGGCTTTTCTGCCAGTTTGTCAGCAGTACACATGGATTAGGACCCTTTCACAGCACCTTTTTTAATCATATTGGATTATTTTTCTTTTTAGAAAAAACCTTATTCAAACATAAATTATGAAATTGTTTTATATAACTGATACTTATGCCAAAATGTGTGGTTTTATGCTATTATTTACACCAAAAAACAAACGGATCCAAATGTAAGAATTATGTTAGCATCCATTTGAACAGTCTACATTTGCCCCTGTCAGAAGAAAAAAAAGGCAAATATATATTTGCTTTCGCAATTGGAGCACACACTTTATATGGGGAGACAGCCCAGTGTCCAGTCAAGTACCCCAGGGGTGTCGGACCAACTTCCCTGATGAAAGGGCATACTTAGGTATGCCCTAACAACTTCTGGTGTACTATTACTACGCAGGCTAGTGCACTGGCATCTAATTAAATATGAAAATCGAAAAGAAAAATCTCTTCTAAGATAAAAGAACCCGACGTACCCTATTATGCCAATAGGGTCCGTCAGGTGCCACTGTTTTCTTTTGTACGATGGATACACAATACAAATGTAGACATAAAAAGAAAAAAACACAAGCACTTTTTTCTTTTTACAATAAATAACATTTATTAAATATAAGTCATATGAGAGAGAAATACATGTACACATATTTGGTGTCCACACAACCTATACAATAAATTTATAACCCCATTTTTGATAATCCGATAGGGTGTAAAAAAATAAATATCTGTAGCGGAATTTATTTATTCTTCATTTTTCCCAAAATAAAAATGAATATATATTGAATGCTAATGTATATGTACCAAAACTAGCACTTAGGGCTTATTTAGACGAACGTATAATAAGTCTGTGCAACGCGCGTGATTTTCACGCGTCTCACACGAACCTATGTTAATCTATGGGGCCGTGCAGACTGTCCGTGAGTTTCACGCAGCGTGTGTCCGCTGCGTGAAACTATCGACATGTCCTATATCTGTGCGTTGTTCGCGCATCACGCACCCATTGAAGTCAATGAGTGCGTGAAAATCACACGCAGCACACGGAAGCACTTCCGTGTGATGCGCGTGATTCGCGCAACAGCAGTAAAGAGTATGAACGAAAACAGAAAAGCACCACGTGCTTTTCTGTTTACAAACATACAAACAGAGTGTCATAATGATGGCGGCTGTGCGAAATTCACACAGCCGCGCATCATACGAGGCTGACACACGGAACTGTTATGTACCTTTTGCGCGCGCAAAACGCACACGCTCGTGTAAATCCGGCCTTACATAAAGTACAAGTAAAAAAAAAAAAGGCCTCATACAGCTACTCTCACCAAATAAAAGTTATAACCGCTGGAACACAAAGAGGCCAAAATGTCCTTAGGGCCAAAATTCGCCTGGTCCTCAAGAGATTAACATACATAGAGGGATTTTTCCCACCATTTTCTTCTATTTTAGTAGGTTCCACCATCTTGTTGAAGCCAGTGACCGTGTTTGAGTTAAAGCATGCCTGTCTGACGTACTTGAGAAACATCTGAACATTGCTCATGCAGACTCAATCTGTGTGACTCAATCTATATCAAATCCCTTCTGGCAAAAAAATTAGACTTGGAAGATCACCAAATATATTCTGCAATATTTACACACGACCACAACATTAATATACGTCTCTCACACTGTTTAATATGGAACACTACGTGGTAGATATTGTAGTATCTAGACCAAGTGGTCAGAAATCCGTTCATATTCCTGAAAGTTTGGGAAATGTAAGTAAAATGATCTTTATACATGTAAGGTATGTCATTTCACATTTCATTACATTTTTGAAAAGTTGTATTGAATCTCTGACTAGCTATTAACTGATACAATCGTACAGAACGAGTCCATGGTAGTTAGTGGCAGTAGTGACAATTATATATCGGATTTAAGAACCTAAAAATTAATTTTTATTTTCTTTTAAAACTTTATTTCAATCTATTTATCACTGAATTTAATTTGAAAAAAGGTGTTTTTGAGAGACAATTGTTTTTGTACAATAGACCAAAAATTTTGTTAAACTGAAGCATATTGTATATTAATTGATCTGTTCTGATTCATAAGCCAAATAAATAAATTCTAAAAAAATAAATGCCCCCCAAAAAATGCAACTGTCAAATTATCCTTATGATGCATTCATCGTACTGGCGAGAGAGGGGCACCACATTTATACACTGGCTACTCCTGTCACATTTGTGTAGGTGTGCTCTTCAAAAGCTTTATGAATTGCTTTCAGACCGAAGAAAGTGATTTACATGAACTCATTAACTTATTTCAAGCTTTATCATTTGATTTGTTATGTAACTGCAATTACTACTTTCTTCAATTTTATGTTTCAAGTCTAATTTGATTAGCAAGTTAAAGTGAACCCACCCAAGATAATTCATCTAAGGTTCGTATGGTGAATGACGCCATTCTGTACAGGGGCTTATATTGTCTTGAATTGCCAAAGCAGAAAATATAACTCTTGATCTCTGGATTGTAGACCTGGGGAAATCTTGAGGGAAGAGTGTAAATCTGTTTTCCGTACTGTACTACTAAGCACAAGATACATAAACAGTCAATAAACTAAAGCAGAAAGCAGAAAGCATTTACCACCAAGAGATTAATGTGTACTCAGGCTATATATTTAAATAGTTCCAATATTTTTCTCTTTAAATTGGTCAACAGGTGACTGCGAATTGGACGTGACGGTACCTTGTGCACTATATCGTGGTAATTGTACCATGTGCACAAGTAAAACTCCCTAAGTAGTAGTCACTATCAATTGGGCTGCCACTGAAAAGATGTTCTCCTCTACTTTTGTTAATTTAGCCGTGTACAGTCCAGAATATGTAAGTGCTACCAAAGAAGTCTGGTGGCAGGGGCTGTTCTAGCCATTTTGTTACTTGACGCAGAAAGTGAAAGGACGTCCCCAGGACATGTTGGTGATTGGATAGATGGACAAGTACATGTGATGCTCACAGTGTGCCATTACAAGTGGTTACAGAGGTAGGCTTCACCCTTGAACTCTCTGATCACACCATCTGAGCCACTTCTGGTCATATCCTCAAGACAAGGTTGGTGCCTCATGGACATTGCACCTGTGTCATTAGGTATAATCCATTAGTCCCCAACGAGCAGAGGCCTACCAGAATAATGTTGATTTCACCTTTACTGATCATAGGTACCATTATAAACAGTAACTGTGACCTTTCCAGTTGAATGATTTCTAAAGAGTGGTGTAATTAATGGTCTTTTTATTGGCTACATATGTAAAGTTGAGATGAGCACAATAGGTTGACCTTAAATTTGGAAAAAGACTCATACATAGTACATGTAGTATTAGTGCGTTATGTTCTGCTTCTAAATTCTCGGTAATTCATACTGATTTCTTAAAACATTTCTCAGCTTGTTCCCATGTTTCAGCCAGTTCTTTTTGCAGGGAAAGTGTGTTTGATGATGTCCTGTGAGAGAAGTGTATTTTAGTAATGCAAAAGCCAGGAGCAAAAACGTCTGTAGGAATATTGTAGACTTTCAACAACCCTCTTAATTCCTTAATTTTAAAATCTCTAAATTCCCAGTGGGGGCACCGGTGACTTTACATCTTTAAAGGTTTTCGATGGTGCTAACACACTTTTACTTGATATATTAACCTCAATATGTTATGTGACAAATCATGTGTGCTGCATCCTGGGAAGCATTTCTTTTCTAAAAAAAGTCTAAGCTGTAGATCCAATTCAATGTGCTCCACAAACTCTGAAGCTTGCATGTGGGATTATAAAGCAAAACTTTATTTTTTATTTTCATTTATTTGAATGATTGCTCATATATTCTATAAATTTGTTTTGCAAAATATACATGTTTACCTTCACAATGCAAATTTGCTCTGAATAGTGTAAGCTTTCTGTTGCTTCTTTGGTGAATGTATACTCGTGTGCTGCCCATTTATTTAGATGGTGCCAGAGGATAAAGCATATACAGTTAGGTCCATAATTATTTGGAATATACAGTTATATAATGACTATGGCCTTAAAGTGCAGACTCTAAGCTTTAATTTGAGGTTATTCACATCCTAATTTCAGGAAGGGTTTAGGAATTACAGCGCTTTAATATGTAGCTGCCTCTTTTTCAAGGGACGAAAGGTAATTGGACAATTATCTCAAAAGCTATTTAATGGGCTGCATGGGCTATTCCCTCGTTAATCCATCATCAATTAAGCAAGTAAAAGGTCTGGAGTTGATTACAGGTGTGGCATTTGCATTTCGAAGCTGTTGCTGTGAACCCACAACATGAGGTCAAAGGAGCTCTTAATGCAAGTGAAACAGACCATCGTTAGGCTGAAAAAAATGAAGAAATCCATCAGAGAGGACAAATGTGCCAAATCAACAGTTTGGTACATTCTTGAAAAAAATTAGCACACAGGTGATCTCGTGAACTCCAAAAGGCCTGGACGTCCACGGGAGACAACAGTGGTGGATGATCGCAGAATCTTTTCCATGGTGAAGAAAAACCCCTTCACAACATCTACCCAAGTGAAGAACACTCTCCTGGAAGTAGGTGGATCAGTATCTTAGTCTACCATAAAGAGAAGACTTCATGAGAGCAAATACAGAGGGTTCACCACAAGGTGCAAACGATTAATCAGCCTCAAAAATAGAAAGGCCAGATTAGACTTTGCCAAACAACATCTAAAGAAGCCAGCCCAGTTCCGGAACAGCATTCTTTGGACAGATGAAACTAAGATCAACCTGTACCAGAATGATGGGAGGAAGAAAGTATGGAGAAGGCTTGGAACAGCTCATGATCCAAAGCACACCCCATACTCTGTAAAACATGGCAGAGGCAGTGCGATGGCATGGGCATGCATGGCTGCCAAAGGCACTGGGTCACTAGTATTTATTGTTGATGGGACTGAAGACTGAAGAAGCCGGATGAATTCTGAAGTGTTCAGGGATTTACTTTCTGCTCAGATTCAACCAAATGCAGCAAGGTTGATTGGACGTCGCTTCACAGGACAGATGGACAATGACCCAAAACATACTGCGAAAGCAACCCAAGAGTTTTTTAAGACAAAGAAGTGGAATATTCTGCAATGGCCAAGTCAACCACCAGATCTCAACCCGATCGAGCTGCATTTCACTTGCAGAAAGCCCCACAAACAAGCAACAACTGAAGACGCTGCAGTAAAGGCCGGGCAAAGAATCACAAAGGAGGAAACCCAATGTTTGGTGATGTCCATGGGTTCCAGACTTCAGGCAGTCATTGCCTGCAAAGGATTCTCTACAAAGTATAAAAAAAAACTTTTTAATTATGGTAATGTTAATTTGTCCAATTACTTTTGAGCCCCTTAAATGAGGAGGCTGTGTAGAAAAATGGTTGCAATTCCTAAACGTTTCACAGGATAATTTCGTTTAACCGCTTGAATTAAACCTGATAGTCTACACTTCAATTGCATCTCAGTTGTTTCATTTCAAATCCAATGTGGTGGCATGCAGAGCCCAAATCATGAAGATTGTGTCACTGTCCAAATAATTCTGGACCTAACTGTATGTGAATTTATCCTTGCCCCAACCCATGTCTTGAATCCATCTACGACTCCGAAACCAATGCATTAACACACGTTATGTATACAGTATATAATTAATAGCGCCCTAGAGTCTTTGTAAAAATGCAATACCGTGTCCATAAAATAGTACCTGATAAAGCAGTACTCCATACAATCGTTAAGTACAGTACATATTGCAAAGATCTAGTAATAGAATCAGCCATTGGGCTTATACATGGTAATAGTGCCGGCAACACTGCCTTTACAGTGATAGTAGCAGATATAGCACATAGATATAGTAACTATATAATTTCCAGTAAATTAATACAGTAAGAAAACGACTCATAAATAGCGTCATTCTGCTGATGAATTTGCAGGTCAATGTCATGGATTTGAATGGCCCATGTGTATTATCAGAATGCTCCTGCTTGTAAAGCAAGGGATTGCGATAATTGGAATATATAAAGCAATTGCCATGTATGCAATATCCTAATATATTATACATTAAGGCTATCTGCATGTCATACAATAGAATAAAGTACACTGTAAAATATAGTAATCAGACTTATTGTGAAATAACTATTACATCTAGTGACTCACAGTTGACTTTTTCTGCGATTGCAGTCACTCCCTTTTTTTTCTCTTCTCCCATCTGGTCCAAACCATCATGGACCTAGTGGTGTAACTAGAATTATAGTACTGCATAACAAAGTCCGTTATTGGTTCCCCACCTGGTTGACTGTAGCAGTTTTGAGGCCTCAAAACTGCTGACAGGTTTCCTTTAATAATATACTTCAGATCTAAATGATATGAGGACCATCCATAACCTTAAGTAGGTTGAAAACAGAAAATATGTATACTTTATCATGTATTAGATGTTTAGTATCATTTTTCTGTCTTGCTCACTGAAAACTACTCCGATCTCTTATTTCCAAATTAAATTTGTTTGGCTTTGAAATGGGAGTCATTTAGTTTGATCCAGATTCCTGATATCTTACTCATTATATGTCAGTGAAGTTGACACAGCAGGCCAAATATTTGCAGTAAAATAAATGAGAAAAACATTACTATTACTAGACCCCTGGGATAAATAATATATATGTATGTGTATCTACAGAGATAGAAAAATAGAATGGGGGCAGGGGCACCATAAAATAAGAATGCACATAATAAACAAGCAGAGAGTCCACCTTTCCATTAAAATATATTTTATTCTCTGTTCAGACAGAAAGCTACATTTAAAATTCTGCTGGATTTCTGTTACCAGAGAGCAGTGAATTATGGGAGCTCATGTTATTATAGACCGATTTCAAATAGACAATCCAAAGAAAAGGGTTTCACCAGCACTCCTGCATATATAAAATTGTTATTCCTTTATTAAAAACTTGGATTAAAACATGTTTCAGAATGTCATCTCAAGCAATGTGGTCTGATCTGCGCTTACATGTTTCGAACCATCCGGTTCTTGTTCATAGCAAATCAATGCTATGACTAAGAACCGGCTGGTTCGAAACGCGTAAGCGCACACCAGACCACATTTATCAGTGTGACATTCTGCACCATGTTTTAATCCAAGTTTATAATAAAGGAATTACAATTTTATAACGAAGAAGTACTGGTGGAACCCTTTTCTTTGGATTGTCTACTTTTGCCCTGGAGCCAACAAGGAACGCGTGCACCCTCGATCATATGGACTTAGTTATGCTATAACTCTGCAAGGATCCAGTGAGCACACGTATATTGGTGTTTACTGATTTTAAGTGTTTGTTTCCGGTTGTTCGTTATTAGTTGATCAGGTTTGTTTTTTTGTGCCAATAACTGAAAATAGATTATTTGCTCTGATCGTCAGACGTTATAAAGAAGTAATCCTTTCTGCATCTGTAATATAATGCTATCAGCAAATAATGCAGTTGGAAGATCAACATTTTTTGCCATTACTAATTGATATTGCCATATATTCACACTGCCATCAGAGGCTCTGGTCGGAGCCTCCATCAACAGTTCCGTCACATTTGACAATCCGAATAGTGCAGCACTATTCTTGCTGTCAAAATGGCATACAGGTGTCCCTGCCTCCCCATGAAACTACTATCCTGAAAGATCCATACCTTCCAACATTTGAATCCCAAATTTCTGGACATTTAATGGAGCTTTTCCCATCAGGGATATTTATGACATATCCATAGGATGTGTCATAAATGTCAGGTAGATGCGGGTCCCAGACCCGCATAGGTCCCCATACCTATCTCTACAACAGGGCACTCTAAACTCCGCTCTACCTCTCTGTGCTCTGGCTGACTCTGACCATGAAGAAGGAAACAACATAGCTCGCTGAGATACACTGTTTCCTTAAGTCATTTAGAACAGAATGGTAATTACGGAAACAGCGTAGCTCGCATACTATGCTGCTTCCGTAACTGCTATTCACTACTATGGGAGTTACAGAAACATATCCTGTGGATATGTCATAAATGTCCCTGATGGGAAAACCCCTTTAAATGTCCTGAAATTTGGGATTCAAATGTTGGAAGGTATGAATCTTTCCCCTACATCTAGTTTAATCGTATTAGATGGGAGGGGGTATTACTGCAGGATCCGACTACACAGGGTTTGTTTGTAGTCTGTAACCATGAAAACACGTAGGTCTGCATAGGAGCTGCAGACACACAAAGATTGCAAAGGTGGACATATACAGTACTTCAAAGAGGTTTTCTGGTGACATGGAAATTTGCTTTCAGATTTAACTTTATGTTGATGATGAGCAACCTGTTTTTGCTTATGTTATGTGGACCCCTTTTCCCTAAATTTTTATATTTTATTTGTTTTAATGTCTGCGGTTTTATTAAATACAAATCCAGTAGTTATTCCAAACTTGACAATTCCAAAGACTACACAATTATTAAACTATGTGTCATCCCTACGTTGTTATCTTTGAACCTAATTGAAAATGCTGAAAGTGCTAGATCCGTGTTTAATCCCTTGTTGACATGCCAGTACAGTCACTGCTCTGTGCTCGGCTTCCATTTCACTCGCATCTATCTGCTGAGAAGGTCTTTAATGTCAACAAGGCAATTTAGAAATGACAGAAGTAATGTATGTCCTAAGCACTTCATGAATGTTCTCTTGAAGGAAAGTCTCTATGCGTGTGGATAAACAAAACGAGTGTATGTGTGAAAAACAGATACATGTCTATGCTACATTCCCCTAATTCTTGTGTAGCAGAGGAACAGACCTGCGCTCTAGTTCATGAAGTTTTATGAAAATATGGACATTGGGACTATTAAGTTCACCATTGGAGAATCCACACTTATAAACAGGATTAGCATAAACCGCTATTCCCGCAACTATTATCAATATTACATTCTAGAAGGAATCAACCATTGACTGGACATGGAAGCTGAAAGATATTGAAATTCTCTGTCGCTCTGCTGTCAGTAGATTAATAGAATATAAGAGAGGAAGAATATACTAGGACGTTTCTAGTTAAAGTCCCTAATACACTAATAAAGGTTCACTAAGGGTTAATCTATGCTTTGATGTTATATGGTTAATACAGAGAAGTAGGTCCATATCCTTATAGTTATTTTGGACCTATCTGTATCTATGATAAACTTACATTTCCTTTCTTTAGCAATGTTTGCCAGTCCTGGCTGCCACTTTGTAACTTAATTTTATGTATAGCTGCCTGCAGCTTCCCATGGCACCATAAACTGTTTGCAGGGGGTCTCAGGGGCCGGCTCCCACATGAAAGTGGTTGTTCATATTGAGACAACCCCTTTAGGGTATGTTCACACGGCCTATTTTCGGCCATTTTTTGGGCCGTAAACGCCCGAAAAACGGCCGACAAATCGGAAGCAGAACGCCTCCAAACATCTGCCCATTGATTTCAATGGGAAAACGGCATTCTGTTCCGACGGGGCGTTTTTTTTATGCGTCCGTTTTGAAAACGGCCGCGAAAAAGTAGTGCATGTCACTTCTTGAGCCGTTTTTGGAGCCGTTTTTCATTGACTTTATAGTAACAGCTCCAAAAACGGGCGTAAAAAAACGCTGCGAAAAACGCGAGTTGCTAAAAAAGAACGCTGAATATCAGGAGTTGTTTTCCCTTGAAAACAGCACCGTATTTTCAGACATTTTTGGTTAAGCGGGTGACCATACCCTAAGGAAACAACTTAACAGAATTAAAAATAAAAAAATAAAAATCGTCACTCAAAAGCTTATATTTTTTTTTATTCCAAGTGGAAATGCTCTTTAAATAGTAGAAACCTCATACCATTGTCATTTGCAACAGTAAAAATATGACTCTGGGATCCTGGTTTTACATTTACCATTTCAAAGTAAAATAAATAGAAAAAAAAAAGGCTAAAATGGATAAAATACATTGGATAATGTATGACTGGAAGATTGTTGTGGATGAAAGAATTTAAGTTTGAGGTGCTTGGATGATGGGTGAGCGCGTGATACTATTCTGGTGCCCTGTGGTCACCCCTCATTGGTGAAGATTTTATCAAGCAGCAGATCAACAGTCCGAAGCATATTTATTTATGAAAAAGTTATTTGGCAAAGAAACAGCGAACTGTATGAACCGTCTGACACCATCAATTTAATATAAAGTCTGGGGAAATGTTCTATAAACTATGTCACATCTGCGACAAGCTGCAGTAGTGTTGGGCTGAAATATCCCCTAAATAGCTACCATACCATATGCCTGTAAACCTGTAGGTGTTGCATATGGAGCATTCATGTTACATTTGGTAATTAAAAGAGTTACATGAAATCAAAATCTTTATAATATTGTCAATACTTCTCAATTTAATGTTACTTGTATCTATAGAAGATCATACAATCCTTAATCTGGATGGCTTGGTTTATAAGCATTGATCCAATAATACCAGTATTTCTATAATGTAGATTTGACACCAAGTACCTATGTTCGGCCCTTCTTATTGAACCACCTACCTGTTCTCTGGATTCCATTGAACACTAGATAACCACTACCTCCATCAGACACCAGTTAAGTGTGCTACTTGCCATCTCTCCAGATATCTACTATCACCACACCACATTTGATATATCCCTACCCACTCCCCTCATGGGAAAGCTTGCTCCCTTCCCCCTACCCTAGTATAAATTTTTCACATTGCACATGCACCGGCCAAATACTAAATAGCCTAAGTATGAGTTCACACATTACATTTTAGCAGTATTTTTCACTTTTTTTTTAAAGAAATAGCTGAAACGAATCCAAGACAGGGAAGAAGGATTGTTTTCCTTTGGGAAGCTTTACATTTCTCCCCTTTCTGGGATCCATTCCAGCTATTTCCAAGAAAAGTAAAAAAAAAAAACAGTCAAAAAATCTAAAACTCATAAACTGACCATAATGTAATATTACTGGGATGCATGGTATGGGGCCCATAACCCTCATTTCTTGGGGGCTGAGATCACAGCTAACTATCAAGGAGGACTTGTCACATGTCTTTTGCAGTTTTTGGCTGTTTACTTGCTGTAGTTAATCGTAGACAGCCTCGAAAGAATCTAGGTTATGGTGGTCACACTAATTCTTACATAGCTGTCTGTTCTTTTAGTTTAAAGAGATCCTGTCACTACTTTTTCCCAATTAAGTAAATATACCGGGGTGTAGAGTTCTTAAAGACAATGCTACAAAATACTTCTCCAGAAAGGAGAAACCTATCTCTCTAGTGCTACCATGTCAATGTCTGTGCTTTGAAACATGACTCAAGTTCTCAGCCAAACCAGGCACACCCATCTGTAGACTGAACTGTTTCAAAGTTGTTGCTGTCTATTCAGAGACAGTTTCCAGTTGGCTGTGTGAGATGCCATGTGTAATGCATCTCGGAAAGTACGGATAGCTTGTCACCAGGGGCATCGCTAGCACTGGGTCTACGGGGCCCAGTGCCCTAGATCCCTGGGCGACTACAGCGACAGCTGTGGCAGCGGTTGCAATTACTATAGTAAATGGGGCCTATGTCATAAAATACTCGGACCCCTGTTAATATAGTAATAACACTACACTTACCCTCCTTCCCGAGCGCAGCGGAAGTCCTGACGTCTTCTTGCATCATGACATCACGACGCTGTGCGCCGCACATGACGTCACAACGCTGGATGGTGTCGGGAGATGCGTTGCATCCAGCCGAAGAGGAGAGTAAATGTAACATTACTGCCTGATGGGGTCCTGGATTTAAGCCTGCCTTGTGGTATGCTTAGATACAGGGTATAACAGACAGTATCACATATGAACCCTGAATCTAAGCCTACCACATGGTGGGCTTAGATACATGACCATGTATGATACTGTCTGATGGGCCCTGTTTCTAAGCCTACCACATTGTAGGCTTAGATACAGGGCCACAGCAGACTAATCTTATACTGTATAAGATTTCTGTCTGGTGGGGCCCTGTATCTAAGCCTAACATGTGGTAGGCTTAGATATGGGGCCCATCAGACAGGATCACACATGGTGTGATTCTGTCTGCTGGCCCTGTATCTAAGCCTTTCACTTGGTGGGCTTAGATACATGGCCCATGTGTGATCCTGTCTGATGGGCCCTGTATCTAAGCCTACCACATAGTAGGCTTAGATACAGGGCCCCAGCAAACCGTAATCTTATACAGTATAAGATTACGGTCTGCTGGGGCCCTGTATCTAAGCCTAACATGTGATAAGCTTAGATACATGGTCTAAAAAACAGTATCACACATGGGCCCTGTATCTAAGCCTGCAACCTGTGTTTACTAATGCTTTTTTTGTGTTTGTGTTTTTTTTTACAGGTTTGGTCGTTGGACTACGTCAGATTTAAGGACTACTTCGATGACAGCTTTTTTTACTTTCCAAAAAATGGTTAACATGGGTTCTGTGTTTTTTATTTTTATTTCAATAAAATATTTCTTCTATGTCTTTGTATTTTCTTTTAACCTTCATTACTACCGCCTTAGTAATTGCCGCTGGCTGATTGATAGCGTCCATCACTAAGTCGGGGCTTGGTGTTAGCTGGTGCAGAGGCTAACACTAACCCCCACAATATTACCCCGGTACCCGCCAGGACCAGGGGTACCGCGAAGAACCGGGTACGATCCAGTACCCGACCATCTGTAGTGATAGCTGGGCACCCGGGCGGCTGCAGGCTGGTATTATTAGGCTGGGGAAGCCCAAAAGCAGTGGGCCTTCCCACCCTGGTAATGCTAGCCTACTTCTATGTTGTATCTGGCTGGTTATCAAAAATGGGGGGGACCCCACGTCATTTATGTTTTTTAAATGGAAAAGACATATGCGGTCCCCCCCATTTTTCATAACGAGCCAGATACAACATAGCAACAGCAGGTGCCAAGTCCTGCTGGAAAATGAAATCTTCATCTCCATAAAGCTTGTCCGCAGATGGAAGCATGAAGTGCTCTAAAATTTCCAGGTAGACAGCTGCGTTGACACTGGACTTGATATATCACAGTGGACCAACACCAGCAGATGACATGGCTCTCCAAACCATCACTGACTGTGGAAACTTCACACTAGACCGCAAGCAACTTGGATTGACGCCTCTCCACTCTTTCTCCAGACTCTGGGACTGAGATTTCCAAATGAAATGCAAAATTTACTTTCATCTGAAAACAGGACGTTGGTCCACTGAGCAACAGTGTTGGTCCACTGTGTTATATCAAGTCCAGAGTCAATGCAGCTGTCTACCTGGACATTTTAAAGCACTTCTGCTGACAAGCTTTATGGAGAGGCTAATTTCATTTTCCAGCAGGACTTGGCACCTGCCCACACTGCCAAAAGTACCAATACCTGGTTTAATAACCACAGTATCACTGTGCTTGATTGGCCAGCAAACTCGCCTGACCTAAACCCCATAGAGAATCTATGGGGTATTGTCAAGAGGAAGATGAGGGACACCAGACCCAACAATGCAGTCGAGCTGAAGGCCGCTATCAAAGCAACCCGTGCTCCCATAACACCTCAGCAGTGCCACAGGCTGATTGCCTCCATGCCACGCCGCATTGATGCAGTAATTAATGGAAAAGGAGCCCCGACCAAGTATTGAGTACATATACTAGACATGCTTTTCAGTAGGCCAACATTTCGGTATTAAAAATCATTTTTGAATGTTATATAATATTCTAATTTTCTGAGAAACAAAATTTGGGATTTTCATTAACTGTTAACCATAATCATCAACATTAGAAGAAGAAAATGCTGGAAATAGATCATTCTGTGTGTAATGAATCTATATAATATATGAGTTTCTCTTTTTATAATGAATTACTGAAATAAATTAAACTTTTTGATGATATTCTAATTCATTGAGGACTAGAATATATATATATATATATACAGTGAAGGAAATAAGTATTTGATCCCTTGCTGATTTTGTAAGTTTGCCCACTGTCAAAGTCATGAACAGTCTAGAATTTTTAGGCTAGGTTAATTTTACCAGTGAGAGATAGATTAAATAAAAAAACAAAAACAGAAAATCACATAGTCAAAATTATATATATTTATTTGCATTGTGCACAGAGAAATAAGTGTTTGATCCCCTACCAACCATTAAGAGTTCAGCCTCCTCCAGACCAGTTACACGCTCCAAATCAACTTGGTGCCTGCATTAAAGACAGCTGTCTTAAATGGTCACCTGTATAAAAGACTCCTGTCCACAGACTCAATTAATCAGTCTGACTCTAACCTCTACAACATGGGCAAGACCAAAGAGTTTTCTAAGGATGTCAGGGACAAGATCATAGACCTGCACAAGGCTGGAATTGGCTACAAAACCATAAGTAAGACGCTGGGTGAGAAGGAGACAACTGTTGGTGCAATAGTAAGAAAATGGAAGACATACAAAATGACTGTCAATCGACATCGATCTGGGGCTCCATGCAAAATCTCACCTCGTGGGGTATCCTTGATCCTGAGGAAGGTGAGAGCTCAGCCGAAAACTACACGGGGGGAACTTGCTAATGATCTCAAGGCAGCTGAGACCACAGTCACCAAGAAAACCATTGGTAACACATTACGCCGTAATGGATTAAAATCCTGCAGTGCCCGCAAGGTCCCCCTGCTCAAGAAGGCACATGTACAGGCCTGTCTGAAGTTTGCAAATGAACATCTGGATGATTCTGAGAGTGATTGGGAGGAGGTGCTGTGGTCGGATAAAATTGAGCTCTTTGGCATTAACTCAACTCGCCGTGTTTGAGGGAAGAGAAATGCTGCCTATGACCCAAAGAACACCGTCCCCACTGTCAAGCATGGAGGTGGAAACATTATGTGTTGGGGGTGTTTCTCTGCTAAGGGCACAGGACTACTTCACCGCATCAATCGGAGAATGGATGGAGCCATGTACCGCCAAATCCTGAGTAACAACCTCCTTCCCTCCACCAGGACATTAAAAATGGCTCGTGGCTGGGTCTTCCAGCACGACAATGACCCGAAACATACAGCCAAGGCAACAAAGGAGTGGCTCAAAAAGAAGGACATTATGGTCATGGAGTGGCCTAGCCAGTCTCCAGACCTTAATCCCATCGAAAACTTATGGAGGGAGCTGAAGATCCGAGTTGCCAAGCGACAGCCTCGAAATCTTAATGATTTACAGATGATCTGCAAAGAGGAGTGGGCCAAAATTCCATCTAACATGTGTGCAAACCTCATCATCAACTACAAAAAACGTCTGACTGCTGTGCTTGCCAACAAGGGTTTTGCCACCAAGTATTAAGTCTTGTTTGCCAAAGGGATCAAATACTTATTTCTCTGTGCACAATGCAAATAAATATATATAATTTTGACTATGTGATTTTCTTTTTTTTTTTTTTTATATATATAATCTATCTCTCACTGGTAAAATTAACCTAGCCTAAAAATTCTAGACTGTTCATGTCTTTGACAGTGGGCAAACTTACAAAATCAGCAAGGGATCAAATACTTATTTCCTTCACTGTATATATATATATATATATATATATATATATATATATATATATATATATATATATATATATATAATATTTATATATACGCACTCACACCCCTATAATCTTAGACTTTTAGTCTTCAAATAACTTAAATGAATCTCCCTTCTGGATAATTTATGGAAAGAAATACAACAATCCATTCTCTATTATCTCAATCTCAGCCGATCTAAATGAATCAGAGTTGCAAGATTCCAAGCCACTGGCACTCCCTTACAAAATCATTGAAAAACAAAAATAAAAAATCTCTCCTGCTCCCTCCTCTACTCTCCCACTATAACACATTCATCGCGGGCCAAGGTCCATGGATGCCAAATTTCATAAAATATATGTGTTTTTTAAATTTTACACCAGTGTATATACTCAAATTGTGAAGCCAAATTAACATATCTTTCCCATTCTACAATATTAGGAGCTTAATCTCCTGTCCATTTTGACATTATTAATTTCCTGGAGAAGTGCAGAAACTTTATAATAGCCTGTCTCTTAGATCCCTTTAAATGTAGTCCCTCTAGGTCCCCTAGTATGCACACCACAGCATTTTCTTGAACAATTTCTTCATAAATTATTTTAATCCAATCCAACACCATTCTCTAATATCGTTTAATGTTCTCACATTCCCATAGCGTATGGAAAAGACTCCCTATAGCTACTTTACTTTTGGGCATTCAGGGTTCCCATTTTGTTCACATTTTGCCACCCTATAAGGGGAGTAATAAGCTCTATACAATATGTACAGTTGAGTCACTCTATTCGCTGGACTCTTTGGGGTGGCTTTTGTTATTCTGATCCATTGATCCAAGGGCAGATCACCCACATCCCTTTTCTCCCTGGCTCTTACTTCTACTGGCAATTCTTGCCTACTTTCTTTGATCATCATTGCATATATTCTAGATATTAACCCTTTCATCTTAGTTTGCCTGGCAATAAAGTCAACTTCAGGCAAATTCCGCATTAAGATCGTACAATTACTCCGCCCGAGAGCTGCTCTAATCTGCAAATATTGGAAAAAACTCTTTGGAGACAGCCCATAATCCATACTCAATTCTTGATATGTACAAATATTATTTCCCCTATACAGTTGTGATCAATTATAAATACCTTTATTTACCCAAAATGAATAATGTAATTCAAAATACTCATTACCCAATATTTTATTTCCCCATATTGGGGAATTAGTCTTTTAGAGCTTTCCACACATTTTGAGCCATTACCTCTGTTGGGAACTCAGCCTGCACTAAGTCCGCCACTATTCCTGTTTCCAATAACTCAATAGCACCATACCTCTTCAAGAAAGGAAGCTTCCTTCCTGTAAGCTCTATATAAACCATTTTTACTTGGGCTGCAATATAAAATAATTTAACTACAGGATTAGCCATCCCCCGAATCCACTGGCCTCTGTAGGTGGCTCAATTTTATCTTAGTTGCCTTCCTCTCCAAACTAAGTTCCTAAATAAACTTTCTATGGTTCTAAATATTTGGTTAGGCAGCCAAATTGGACAGTTAGTCATAACATACTGTCACGAAGGGTCTGTGGACCCAATGGGCCATACCCGCCTTGGTGGTAAGGCAGCTGGCCAACAGGGAGCAGGTGAATGTCTATAGTTCTATAGGTACCTGTGGCAGGTCAGACAGCAGCAGGGCAGGCTCGGCTGGGACTAGGTAGCAGGCGGACGTCAGGCGAGGTGAAGCAGGTCAGACATGGATGTAGCGCAGCACGACTTTGGCACAGCTCAGTGCTAGACCAGTAATGTATGGATTTCTAGAAACAGGAACTGGAAAAATTTATAGGTACACGGACAGGGACTGGAACAGGAAACACACTAGGAGGCCATCCCATAAACAAACTAGGGAACACAACAACGCTCATGCATAGAACTAGGGGGCTGGACCCCTCTTATAGTCCAGGGTACTCACAGGTCAAAGTTCATCAACGAGGTCCGGTGCACGCGCTGCACGCGCTCTCCCTTTAAGAGCGGGCACGAGCGTGCGCGCACACCATACGGGATCCGGCTGAGGTGAGTGGACGCGAGCGCTGGCGTCTCCTGAGGAGGAGGCTGGGGCCAGCGCTTGCCGACTCGTGGCTGCGGCTGTCAGTGTGAGGTTGAAGCTGACAGCCCACAGCCACGGACATTATACATAGAAAATAGAGGGAATCAATACCATTTTAATAAGGGATACTCCCCCACTATATTCAATCCCAGTTTGGACCAGAATTTTATATTGGCTCTCATTTTATGTTTAAGTGAATTAATATTGTATCTGCTATAACCAAGCAAGTCCCTCGTAATATTTATGCCGAGATACTTAAAAGCGTCTTTTCCCTGAACTATCTGTATCCCATTATAAGGGGGTGTAAACCCCGGATCGAAAGCCAGCATCATCGATTTCCTCCAGTTAATTTTCAGCCCCGAGACTCCCCCAAATAATTTTAATGTATTGAGTACCCTCCCGATCGACAGGTGGGATCCCAAGAAAAGTAAAATATCATCCGCATAAAGAGCCACATTTTCCTCCCTTGAAATTTAAATCCCACAATTTCTGTATCTCCTTTAACTCCTAAAGCGAATAATAGCGGAGACAGAGGACACCCTTGCCTTGTTCCCCTACCAGTCGGGAAGGCCTCCAACACTTTCCCATTGATTTCCAATCCGGCCCTTGGTTAGGAGTACAGCAATTTAATTTAATTAATAAAAATAGTATCAAAACCCATACCTTCCAACGCCTCCCATGAATATGACCATTCAAGCGTATCAAATGCAGGGTCGGAGGGATCCATCTTTCTTCTTGACAAAGAAAAACCCGACTCCAGTCGGCGATGAGGACTTACGTATCTCCAGATTCTCCTTAATGTAAGCTGACATAGACTGGGTCTCAGGCAAGGAGAGAGGTTATACTCTACCGCGATTAGGGGACGAATCAGGAACCAAGTCTATAGGGCAATTATACGCTCGATGTGGTGGCAATGTCTCTGCTTTCTTCTTGTCGAAGATATCCGAGAACAGAGAGTAACAAGGAGGCAACCCTGCCAATGACTGATGCGGAGGAGACTGAGACAAATGGACATGCACTAGACAGCTGTCGAGACACTTGGGACCCCACTGGAGAACCTCTCCAGAGTTCCAATCCAGGACTGGGGTGTGTAGACTGAGCCAAGGCAAACCTAGCAGCACAGGATTGACGGCCTTGGGCAGGGCAAACAGGGAAATGAGTTCCGAGTGAAGAACTCCCACTTGGAGTCTTAACGGCTTGGTCACAGACAAAACTGGGTCAGGCAAAGGCAGTCCATCTACAGAGGCAATGATCAACGGCCTTTCCAGCAGAACAGTGGGCAACTGAAGAAGGTCTTGGCATATGAAATTGGCTGCAGAGCCAGAGTCCAGGTAGGTAGAGACTGGATGGGGCCTCTCGCCAGCTACGATGGTCACAGGAATGAACAGTTTGGAGGAGAGTTCTCTATTAAATGCAGTATCGCCCAGGGTTGTCTCTCCAACCAATCCTAAGCGGTGGGTTTTTTTTGCTTCTGGGGACACAGACGCACGACATGGCCAGCGAAGCCGCAATATAAACAGAGTCCAGAGGTGCGTCTGCGCTGTTTCTCTTGAACGGACAGTTTAAGCCGATCCACCTGCATCGGACCCTCGGGTGAAGCCGTCTTTCCTGTCGAATCTCTTGAGATCTCTCTCTGAGCCTTATTTCCACTCGAGTAGCCAGTAGAATCAGGTCGTCCAAGGCAGCTGGTAGATCTCGAGCAGCTAGTTCGTCCTTGATCTCGGGCGATAAGCGATACTAGAAGAATGCTACTAAGGTATCATTGTTCTAGGATAGTTCTCCTGCCAAGGTCCAGAACTGGATGCTGTATTCGCCCACGAAGGCGTCCTCCTGGCAAAGGTTAAAGATAGCAGTGGCTGCCGACAAGACTCATCCAGGCTCCTTGAATACGGTATGGAATAACGGCACGAACCCCTAGAAGTCTCGGGTCCCTGTCGTTCCCAGATTGGATTTGCCCACGCCAGGGCCTTGCCGGCAAGTAGAGACATAATGAAGGCAATCCTGCCTCCGTCCGAAGGAAATGCTCGGGCATGCAGAGTGAAGTGGATATGGCATTGGTTCAGAAACCCCCTGCACCTACTTGCATCTCCATGGAACCATTGTGGCAATGGCAGCGAGAACCGAGGATCTGAACTGGAGCTGCCAGGAGATGTAGCAGGAGGGTCGATCGGAGGAGCTTGAATAGGAGCGGAGAAGGAAGTAGCTAGCGCCCCTAGCTGCTATGCCATTGAGTCTACTGCCACAAGAAGTTGATCCTGTCATGCTCGCAGATCCTGCAGGTCCGCCTGCATGGCTTGGGAGGGTGACATGACTTTGAATTGACCAGCGGGGTCCATGGCCTGAGCGTACTGTCACGGCACAGGGTGTAGACCCACTGGGCCATACTGCGTATCAGGATAGCAGCTGGCCAACTAGGTACAAAACAATGTCTATAGTCCAGAAAGGCTACCTGAGGCAATGTAGACAGTAGCGGAGACACAACTTGACTCTCACTGTGGATGCAGCGGAAGACACAACTTGACTTTCACAGTAGATGCAGCGGAAGACACGACTTGACTTTCACAGTAGATGCACAGAGGCACGGTAGCTCGGGATACAGGGTACAGGCAGCAGGAACGGGTAACACTGGGAACTTGAAAACACTGGGAGACCATTTGCAAGACAAAGTTTAGGTAAACAACAACGCTCAGGCAAGGATCAAGTGGGCAGAGCCCCTTTTATAGTCCAGCAGCATTCTGGGCTAATGCTGATTAATGACAGCTGGAAATGTACTGGCCCTTTAAGGTTGTGAACGTTCGGGGGCGCGCGCCTTACGGCAAACAGCCCCAGGACCCGGAATGGAGTGGCGGCGTCTCCCTGGAGGGAGATGCCGCCGAGAACACAAATGTCCATGGCCGGGGCCGTCAGAGGGTAAGTCTGAACGATGGCCCTCGGCCATAGACATTACACACTGATACATCTCAAACGGTAACCCAACCAACCCCGGTGTCTTCCCTCTTGCGGATGCAGCCAAGGCCCTCTCTACTTCCTCCAATGACAACGGAGCATCCAAACTTGCTCTCTGTTCCTCCGAGAGTCTAGGCAGTGCAATTTTTCCGAAAAAAGCCCTAGTCTCCTGTAATGGATCTATCAACTTGGTCTGATACAGGTCCTTATAAAAGGACACGAAGTTATCTCATTTGATTCTGTTACTATTCTCGCATCTTCAGATGTAATAACAGAAACTGTATTTTTAGATGCTTGGTTTTTAATAATCACTGCTAGCACCTTACCCGGAGTACTACCCTCAACTTCAGTGCCATTTTCAGTTGAAGATTTTCGTAATTTTTAACTGCACTTTGCCAATTCTCCAGACTGATCTCCGTAGGCACTTCTACATAATTTTTTTCCATGGTCTTAACTTTTTCCTCCATTTCTTTCATAACTATGTTACCATTCTTTTTATAAATCTTAATTTCCTTAAATATGATCCCCTGAGATAGGCATTAAAGTATCCCAAATAATATCCCAAATAACAAAAGTATGTGCTGTCTTATCATTAATATGAAAAAATATCTCTATTTCCTCCTTTACCTTATCATGGCATTCTAATAGGGATAACCAGAATGGATGTACCTTAAATCTAGCACATTGGGGATTCTACATGTAACAGCCAGGGGAACATGGTCTGACAACCCTCTTACCTCATAATCAATCTTAAGTATTTTCCTAGCCAGGTTATGTACTACCCATACACATATCTATGCTTGAGGATGCATTATAGGTCTTGGAAAAACAGGAATATTTCCGTCCGTCAGGATTTCGTGTTAACAAAGTGCCAACTTCTATTACAAAATTATCTAACTTATACAATATTTCTGATGAGTAAGGGGGTGGGATATAGATTGACGCAATCACACATTGTGTCCCTTCATAGCTGATGTTTAAAAATATAAAACGTCCTTCACTATCACAGTATACCCTCAAAACCTCCATATTAGTGGCTTTATGTATCAAAAAGCGAACCCCCCCCCCCCCCGTGAATAACTAGTGCAGAAGGAATGAAAAGACTGACCAACCTATCTCCGCTTCAGAACCACAGCAGTGTCAAGTCAGATGAGTCTCTTGTAAACATATTATTTCTGGTAAGTAATTTTTAATTCAATTGAGAATTGCCAGACATTTAAGTTTGTCCCCTCAAATTCCATGATAGAATTTTAACATTAACCAATATTTATATGACAGGATAAAGATACCTGAAAACAAAAATGGACACAACATAATACGCAGGATGAAGACAGGAGGAGCGGAGAGAAGAAAGAAAAAAAAACCCACTCACTCAACATAATCTCCCCCTAGAGCGATCCAAGACTGAAGGGAGTTGTGAAGCTCTTTCCTGTCAGCAGGTCCCTAGCTAAACCATCCCCCCACCCAAATTTTTAACAACAGGTTCCCAGTTTTTAGGACGAAAACATACGCACCGCGGGGGGTTCACAGTGTTTTGCGGTTGTCCTACTAAAAAGTATGTCCAGTATCTGCCCTGAATACTTGGTCAGAGCTCCTTTTGCATGAATTACTGCATCAATGCGGCGTGGTATGGAGGTGATCAGCCTATGGAACTGCTGAGGTGTTATCAATGCGGCGTGGCATGGGGCAATCAGCCTGTGGCACTGCTGAGGTGTTATGGAAACCTAGGTGGCTTTGATAGCGGCCTTTAGCTCGTCTGCATTGTTGGGTCTGGTGTCTCTCATCTTCCTCTTGACAATACCCTATAGATTCTCTATGGGGTTTAGGTCAGGCGAGTTTGCTGGCCAATCAAGCACATTGATACTGTGGTTAATAAACCAGGTATTGGTACTTTTGGCAGGGTGCGCAGGTGCCGAGTCCTGCTGGAAAATTAAGTCAGCATCGCCATAAAGCTTGTCAGCAGAGGGAAGCATGAAGTGCTGGGAAATGTCCTGCTAGACGCTGCGCTGACTCTGGACTTGATATAACACAGTGAACCAACACCAGCAGATGACGTGGCTCTCCAAACCATCACTGACTGTGGAAACTTCACACTGGACCACAAGACACTTGGATTGATGCCTCTCCACTCTTTCTCCAGACTCTGGGACTGAGATTTCCAAATGAAATGCAAAATTTACTTTCTGAAGTTTCCACAGTCAGTGATGAAGCAACCTGGGCTTCCATAACTGCTCAGCAGTGCCACAGATTGATTGCCTCCATGCCACGCCACATTGATAACACCTCAGCAGTGCCACAGGATGATCGCCCCATGCGACGCCACATTGATAACACCTCAGCAGTGTCACAGGTTGATCGTTTTCATGCCATGCCATTGATGCAGTAATGCATGCAGAGTCAGAGCCCCAACCAAGTATTGAGGGCATATACTGGACATACTTTTCAATAGGACGACATTTCGGTATTAAAAATAATTTTTGAAATTGGGCTTATATAATATTCCAATTTTCTGAGACACTAAATTTTGGATTTCATTAACTGTTCCCATAATCATCAACATTAAAAGAAAAGAATGCTGGAAATATATGACTCTGTGTGTAATGAATCTATATAATATATGAGTTTCACTTTTTGGATTGAATTATATAGTTTTGAGCTTGGTTGTTCTGATATATATGTACTGAGCTTGGTTCTGATGCTGTATTTAAGTACCGAGCTTTGTTCTGGTGCTGTATTTAAGTACTGAGCTTGGTTCTGGAGTTGTATATATGTACTGAGTTTGGTTCTGGTGTTGTATATGTGTATGAGTTTGGTTCTGTTGCTGTATATCTGTACTGAGTTTGGTTCTGGTGTTGTATATGTGTATGAGCTTGGTTCTGTTGCTGTATATATGTACTGAGTTTGGTTCTGATGTTGTATATATGTACTGAGCTTGGCTCTGATGTTGTATATATGTACTAAGCTTGGTTCTGGTGTTGTATATGTGTATGAGCTTGGTTCTGATGCTGTATATATGTATCGAGCTTGGCTCTGATGTTGTATATATGTACTAAGCTTTGTTCTGGTGTTGTATATGTGTATGAGCTTGGTTCTGATGCTGTATATATGTACTGAGCTTGGCTCTGATGTTGTATTGATGTACTATGCTTGGTTCTGGTGTTGTATATTTGTATGAGCTTGGTTCTGTTGCTGTATATATGTACTGAGTTTGGTTCTGGTGTTGTATATGTGTATGAGCTTGGTTCTGATGCTATATATATATATATATGTACTGAGCTTTGCTCTGATGTTGTATATATGTACTAAGCTTTGTTCTGGTGCTGTATTTATGTACTAAGCTTTGTTGTGGTGCTGTATTTATGTACTGAGCTTTGTTCTGGTGCTGTATATTTGTTCTGAGCTTCTCTTTGGTGCTGTATATATGTATTGAGCTTGGTTCTGGAGTTGTATATATGTTCTAAGCTTCTCTTTGGTGCTGTATATATGTATTGAGCTTGGTTGTTATGATGAATATAACTCCAGAACCAAGCTCAGTACATATATAGAGCACTAGTACAAATACAGCTCAGTACAGAGATAATTTGCTAATTTAGTTTAACCCCTGCCATATAAGTTTGTACGGAATAAAACTACAGCTCCCAGTATAGCCAGAACGATAGTAAGGATATGCTGGGAGTTGCGGTTTCACAAAAAAGAACGATACACACATAATCTCGCTGCAGATCATACAGTGACTAGAGTACTGAGCAGTCACACGGAGAATAAACATTTATATTTAATGCCTCACCGGTGACGACTTCTCAGATTTGTTCTTTTTCTCTTTACTTTTCCATCTGGTCCAGAACTCTATAATGCCTACTGGCCATGACCCATTTCTGCAGAAATGGGTCAATTTGCAGCTCAGATGTCTTCGGAAGCTCACTTTTTCAACATTTCTGCACCTATAAACGAAGAGAAAATTCTAATGGTGCCACACTCTATGCCACTAAATATAATAGTATCATACACTGTGTCCCCGAATATAAAAGTGCTACACACTGTGCCCCTGAATATAATAGCAACATACACTGTGCTCCTGAATAAAAGTGTGTGAAACACTGTGAAATAATGCACCACACAGTGCCCCCTGTAGATAGTGCCCCTCATAGAGCCCCCTGTAGATAGTGCCCCTCATAGAGCCCCCTCAATAAGCAGGCACTAAGGCACTGATTAGCAGACCACCCTCCTGTGGTTACACTACATCACAGGACAGCACATCAAAGTAAACTTGTCCTGTAGGCAACATAGGACCCACGTACAAGAAACCTCAGATGGTGCAGCTTGAAGCCGGCATGGGGTTGGCTGCCGACATGGGGTTGGTGTATGAGGTGAACCAGGTCGCCTCATGTTCCCAATACTCACCCACAAATGGGGGTAGTGCCAGGAGTAGAGTGCAGCGATCAGACCAAACAGCAAAGCGGCGTGAACGGCATAAGCGGCATGGGTGGCAGACTACAGGTTTCAGGCTCAACGCAGGGTCTGTAGCATGGCACTCTCACTGCACGGCCACATACAGCGTGCAGAGTGATGTAGCGGTGGTGCTTTTGGTGGTGGGCGTGGTAGCGTCTGTACGTCAGATGCTTCTCCTGGTCCCCTCCCCAAGTCTGTCTGGTTATATTTATACATAAATCCAATGGGACAATTCTGGCCACCTGTACGCAGGAAATTTAATCTACTCCTCTATAAGCTGGAGTAGATTTGTGCTAGAATTTACGCCAGTTTTCTGGCCTAAATTATAGTAATTTTATTAGGCCCTTCTCCCACTAAGCCCCATCCACTTTTTTGACAAGTGGTGTAGACTGCATAAAAAGAGAAGTTGCAAAGTTTTACACAGAAATATGTTTTTGCGCAAATTGCAGAATACTGGCCTAGAGGGCTTTATAAATTCCCCCCAATGACTCCATAATTTAGCCTAATTAACTTTACTGCATTGAAAGTCCAAATGAAAGTTGTTACAAAGAAAATGACTAGTGATATGAGTAACTGCTTTGAGATTCTTAGAGTGATCATTTTACAAGGTTTTCGTCTCTTACACAATATTAGTTTCCTGGCACAAAGTGATTATTGGGACCAAGAAAACAACAGATAATTGGAATCACTTTTACAGGACTAGTTTGCTGTTGCTTATTTCCTGATCCTGTATTACAAAGAAATTTGTAGAAAGTTGCAAAGTAATTTGCAAGGCAGGCAACATATCCTTGTTTACAATGTACTAGACACAGTTTTAATGTTATCAGACAATTACACCTTGGGGTAAAATGACTTTGAAGTATAGACATCTTTGTTCAGTGACCATACTACTCCAGGACGGATACACGTTAATATGATTCATGAATGAGTCAGAAATCAGGTTTCACCATATCCATTGTCTGTCCTGATAATTACAATACAAACTGTGAGCAATGCATAATAAGCACAGTGATAGTTGAACGCAAATACATTGTCAGAATTAACTACATTTTAATCATTTGTCATTTCCCTGGTCAACATTTTTTAGTGATGTGATTAACTAAGATTCTTTCATGAAATTATAAACAGTACGGTGCAAAAGTTTTAGGCAGGTGTGGAAAAATGCTAATGCTAATCGTTGCCCTGTTTACACATGGAAATGATCGGAAACTAGCGTTCTGTGAACGCTTGACTGCCCGATAATTGGCCAGTGTAAAAGGGCCTTAAGAATGCTTTAAAGAATAGAAGTCTTAATAGTTTTTGTTTCTTTATCAATTAACAAAATACAAAGTGAATGAACAGAAGAGAAATCTAAGTCAAATCAATATTTGGTGTGACCACCCTTTGCCTTCAAAACAGCATCAATTCTCCTAGGTACACTTGCACAGTCATTATAGTCAGGTGTATTATTAGCCAATTATACCAAATAGGTGATAATGATCATCCTTTTCATATGAAGGTTGAAACACACTGCATCAGCGAGCTCTCTCCCAGGCAAAGATTTCAAAGCAGACTGGGGTTTCAAGATGTGCTGTTCAAGCTCTTTTGAAGAAGCACAAAGAAACGGCCACATTGAGGACTGTAGAGGCAGTGGTCGGCCAAGTAAACTGCAGCAGATCACAGATACGTCATGCTTACTTCGCTTCTAAATCGGAAGATGTCCAGCAGTGCCATCAGCTCAGAACTGGCAGAAACCAGTGGGACCCAGGTATACCCATCTATTGTTTGGAGAAGTTTCGCCAGAAGTGGTCTTCATCGAAGAATTGCAGCCAAAAAGCCATACCTTCGACGTGGACACAAGGCCAAGCGGCTCAACTATGCACAAAAACATGGGAACTGGGGTGCAGAAAAATAGCAGCAGGTGTTCTGGACCGATGAGTCAAAATATGAAATATATGGCTATAACAGAAGGCAGTTTGTTCGCCGAAGATCTGGAGAGCAGTACAATAATGAGTGTGTGCAGACAACAGTGAGGCATGGTGGTGGTTCCTTGCAAGTTTGGGGCTGCATTTCGGGGCTTGTAATAGAGTTGGGGAATTTCGTCAGGATTAATGGTGTCCTCAATGCTGAGAAATACCGACAAATACATATCCATCATGCAATACCATCAGGGAGGCGTCTATTTGGATACAAATTTATTCTGCAGTAGGACAACGACCCCAAACATACAGTAAATATCATTAAGAACTATCTTCAGTGTAAAGAAGGACAAGGAGCCCTGGAAGTGATGATATGGCGCCCAAAGAGCCCTGAGCTCAACATCATCGAGTCTCTCTGGGATTACATGAAGAGACAGAAGTATTTGAGGAAGCGCACATCCACAGAAGATCTGTGGTTAGTTCTCCAAGATGTTTGGAACAACCTCCCTGCCGAGTTCCTTCAAAAACTGTGTGCAAGTGTTCCTAGAACAATTGATGCTTTTTCAAAGGCAAAGGGTGGTCACACAAAATATTGATTTGATTTAGATTTCTCTTCTGTTCATTCACTTTGCATTTTGTTAATTGATAAAGAAACCAAAACTATTAAGACTTCTATTCTTTAAAGCATTCTTAAGGCCCTTTTACACTGGCCAATTATCGGGCAGTCAAGCGTTCACAGAACGCTAGTTTCCGATCATTTCCATGTGTAAACAGGGCAACGATTAGCCAATGAACTGATTGTATCGTTTATGCAGCTGAAAATATTATCATTGTCGGCAGCACATCTCCCTGTGTAAACAGGGAGACATGCTGCCGACATGAAAAATTGTTTGGCGACGAGCGATAGTGGTAACGAGCGCTCGTCCCCATACATAGCTCCTTGTGAAAGGAGCAAACGAGCGCCAAGTGTAAGAAGCATTTTTCAACAACTGTCAAAAGCCTTTGCACAGTACTTTACATATATACACACACATATATATATATATATATATATATATATATATATATGTGTGTGTGTATATACACACATAAATAAATAAATAAATAAATAAATAAATAAATAAAAACCTAGGGAGTGGATTTGCTAAATAGACGTGGAGAGGCACAAGTTTACACAACCCATTCCTGTATTTCGGTGTTTGTGTAAGCCCTGAAATGTAGGGATTTGCTGCACGTACTGGCAGCCTGGTTTCTGACAGTTTAACAGTCTGGTCAGTACTGCACACAGTATACAGCAGCAGGTGAGGCACCTTTGTTGCTTACATAAAGTACAGGGATCTGATCACAGGGGTTGTCTAAATATCTGAGTGTCCCTGGGTCCAAATATGTTTAGAAATCCCCCTACAAGTGACAAGTGCACCCAGATGAGATAAAGGTTGAAGACTCTGGATCAGGGTTGCCAAACATCCTTTATGGACATTCGGTAAAAATTAGGGTCTTGTTTTGGCCTCCGTCCATACTAAAAGAAAAACTTTTGGCTGACAGCTATCATTTCCAACTTCACCAGTAATATGCACATTCAGAATGTTGTTTGCAGGGGCGTAACTAGGAAAAACTGGGCCCCATAGCAAACTCTTGACTGGGCCACCCCAGGTGCCACATGCAGCCACCCTTATAGACAGTGCCCCCAGTAGATTGTGCCATACAGCCCCCCTGTAGACAGTGCTATACAGCCCCGCCTGTAGAAAATGTCACACCCCACTTGTAGATAGCGCCCACCATCTTCCCCTTGTAGATAGTTCCACACAGCCCCTTGTATATAGTGCCACGCAGCTCCCCATGTGTATAGTGCCACACAGCTCCTCCTTGTGTATAGTGCCACACAGCCCCCCCCCTTGTATATAGTGCCACACAGCCCCCCCTAGGACAAGGCAATGGCGCATCTGAGAAAGTTGTATCAGCCAGGGGGATGTCAATCAAACATGGAAAGGTGGGTTTGAAGGCAGGACTATGTGACTCTTCAGGATAGCGGCACCACCCCATGATATTTTAATGAGTAATTAACATATAGTGTGTGCCGTTTTAAAAGTTGATTTTATAGATTTTGCTGCATCTGAAAAAAACATACCTTTGGAAATATTGTCAGGTCATGTATTACTGCATGGTGGCGGTTCAAGGGGTTAAAACCACCAGACAAGTTCCCATTAAATATACAATGAATTGAAAACAATTCCATCTGCCCTGCAATTTTGTTATTATACATATATCTTATATAATTACAGCTACAGAACCAAGCTCTGACATATATGGCTCCAGAACCACGCTCAGTACATATATACAGCACCAGAAACAAGCTCAGTACATATATACATCACCAGAACCTAGCTCAGTACATATATACAGTACCACAACAAAGCTCAGTACATAAATACAACACCAAAACCAAGCTCAGTACATATATGCAACACCAGAACCAAAATCAGTATATGCATACAGCACCAGAACAAAGCTCATACATATATATAACACCAGAACCGAGCTCAGTACATATAAACAGCACCAGAACCAAACTCAATACATATATATATAGACCAGAACCAAGCTCAGTACGTATATACAGTACCAGAACAAAGCTCATTACATAAATACAGCACCAGAACAAAGCTCAGTACATATATACAGTATCAGAACAAAGCTCAATACATATATACATCCCCAGAGCAAAGCTCAGTATATAAATACAGCACAAGTACCAAGCTCATACATATATACAGCCCACAACTAAGATCAATACATAAATACAGAACCAGAACCAAGCTCAGTACATATATACAGCACCAGAACAAAGATCAAAACATATATACAACACTAGAACCAAGCTCTGACATATATACAGTACCACAAGCAAGCTCAGTCCATAAATATAGCACCAGAACCAAGCTCATACATATATAGGGCATGAAAGCCAAGCTTAACACACATGTATACAGCACCACAACCGATCTCCTTACATATATACAGCACCAGAACTCAGCTCAGTACATAAATACAGCACTAGAACCAAGCTCAATACATATATACAACACCAAAAACAAGGTCTGTACATATATACAATACCAGAACCAAGATCAGTACGTAAATACAGCCCCAGAACCAAGCTCAGTACATAAATATAGCATCAGAACCAAGATCAGTCATAAATACAGCACCAGAACCAAGCTCAATACATAAATACAGCCCAGAACCAAGCTCAGTATATATATACAGCACCAGAATAAAGCTCATACATATATACAGCTCCAGAATAAAGCTCAGTACTTATATACAGCATCAGAACCAAGATCAATACATACATACAGCACCAGAACAAAGCTCAGTACATATATACAACACCAGAACAAATATAGCTCAATTTAGTGCAACCCCTGCTGTATAGGTTTGTAAGGCATAAAACTACAGCTCCCAGCATGGCCCAAACAATGGTAAGGATATGCTGGGAGATGCTGTTTCACAAAAAAAAAAAACATACCACCCATCATCTCCCCTTGCAGATTATACAGTGACTACAGTACTAATTACAGGGAGAATAAACATTTACATTAAGTGACTCACTGGTGACGTCTCAGATTCTAGTACTTTTTCTCTTTTCTTCTATCTTCGGTCCAGACATCTATGATGGATTTCTCCCACCCACGACCCATTTCTGCAGTTTTCTGCTCAGATGTCTTCAGCTTCTCACTTTTAAAATATTTCTGCACCTATGAACAAAGATAAAATTCTCAACACCTCTAAATATAATAGCACCATACACTGCATCTCTAAATATAATTGCACCATACACTGTGTCCCTGATTATAATAGTACCATACACTGTGTCCCACATACACACACCGTGCCCCCTGTAGATAGTGCCCCCATAGCCCCCTGTAGATAGTGACCCTATAGCATCCATGGCCACGGGCCGCCGTGTTTACTCACCTCCCGACGCCCGCAGCCATGGATCATCATTGTCATCCACATTATTTCCTGCTCTATAAGAAGGCCCCAGCCCTTCTGATCCTTGCCTGAGCGTTGTTAGTTATTCCCAAGTCTGTCTTGCAAATGGTCCCTTAGTGTTTCTCGTTCCAGTTGTTACCCATTCCCTGTTACTTGTTCCTGTATCCCGTGCTGTGTTCTTGTTCCTGTGCCTACTAGTTGGAGTCGTGTCTATTGCACCTGCTGTTGCTCTGCCACGTCCTGAGGGATTCGCCACGTCTGGTGGAACCTGCGGCACCTGTATCATCTGCTACGTCCTGAGGGATTCACCACGTCTGGCGCAACCTGCGGCACCTGTGTCATCTGCCATGTCCTGAGAGATTCGCCACGTCTCGCCACTGTCTGGACTATCCAGGTACCCTTGTGCGGGACTTTGTATTTCTAGGGTTCCTGTTGTTTGGCCATCTGCCTTCCTGCTACGACGGTGCGGCCTAGTGGGTCCACATACCCACAAACCATGAAAGACCCCCATAGAGCCTCTGTAGATAGTGCCCTACATAGAAGCCCCTGTAGATAGTGCCCCACATACAGCCCTCTGTATATAGTGCCCACATATGGACTCCAGAGCTGCAAGGCAATAGTGCTAACCACTGAGCCACCGTGCTGCCCTACATATAGTTTCCCATTTAGCAAGTGCTCCACATATAGCCCACCTCTGTAGATAGTGCCCCACATATAGCCCACCACTGTAGACAGTGCCCTACATATAGCCCCCCTGTAGATAGTGCCCCACAGGTAACCCACCTCTGTATATAGTGTCCCTCATATAGCCCTCTCTGTAGATAATTCCCTAACAAATAGTTCTCCCTACAGATAGTGCTCCACATATAGTCCACCTCTGTAGATAGTGCCTCACATATAGCTCCCCTTGCATATAGTGTCCCACATATAGCCCACACCTGTAGACAGTGCCCCACAGGTAACCCACCCCTGTATATAGTGTCCTACATATAGCCCACCTCTATAGATAGTGCCCTACAAATGGCTCCCCTATAGATAGTGCTCCACATATAGCCCACATCTGTAGATAGTGCCTCACATATATCTCCCCATGTATACAGTGTCCCACATATAGCCCACCCCTGTAGAAGGACCCTACATATAGTCCCCTGTAGATATTGCCCCACAGGTAACCCACCCCTGTAAATAGTGTCCCACATATTGCCCACCCTTATAGATAGTGCACTATAAATAGCTCCTTCTATAGATAGTGCTCCACATATAGCCCACCCCTCTATATAGTGTCCCACATATAGCCCCATATGGACGCCCCCTGTAGATAGAGCCCCCACTGTAGATAATGCCACTCAGTTTTATTAGAAAAAAAACAAAAACTTTGCATACTCACCCCTGAAAAACGGCCAAAAAGAAGCTGTGTGAACATACCCTTAGAGTATGTGCACACGGCTTCGTTTTGGACGTTTTTTGGGCAGTAAACGGCAGTACACCTCCAAACATCTGTCCATTGATTTCAATGGGAAAAAAACTGCGTTCTGTTCCGACAGGTGTGTTTTTTATGCGGCCGTTTTGCAAAACAGTCATGTAAAAAAACGGCCATGAAAAAGAAGTGCATGTCACTTCTTGAGCCGTTTTACATTGACTCTGTGGAAAAACAGCTCCAAAAATGGCTGTAAAACAATGCAGTGAAAAATGAGAGTTTGCTTAAAAAACATCTGAAAATCAGGAGTTGTTTTTCCTTGAAACAGCTCCGTATTTTGAGAAGTTTTTTAGTAAGCGTGTGCACATACCCTTAGAGATACCAGTAGGGAGGGCAGGTGGTTGTACACAGCAGATCAAGCTGTATTAGATTGGGAGAAGAAAACCATCTGCAGAAGGGGAGGGGGAGAGATCACACAGGATGTAGACAGTGAGTAGAGCAGAAGCAGCAGAGTGTGCAGGTGGGAAATCACACAAGCTGTACTGTATCACAGTGTAGATACTGAGGAGAGCATACATGGCAAAAACTAATAAAATCAGTGTCAGCGTGTGCACAGTAGAGAGGAGATCACACATGGACTGTATAAGTGTCTATAGAAGGGGAAAGCAGTACAAGAATGAACCTGTGCTGGTACATGGAAGTTAGTGAAGACAGTAGCATCCTAAATTTCAGGGACACCCCTATATAATAAAAGTCGGTGACTAGGAGCAGGTTGAAAACATCATATAAGGTGTCTGAAAATGAATGAAGTAATGCAAATTGCAGCCTGAAAATGAGTGCAATTATATTAAGGGTAATGTAAACCTTTGAAAGTGATTTTTTTTATTTTATAAAAAATGTCAGTGTGTGGTGCAACTTTCAAGTGAGTTTTTATTAAAAATTATTTTTACTTTTTGAGATACAGCTGCCCTGTATCCTGTACAGCTGACCCTGTACCTGTCAGGTCCGCGGACGGGTTCAGTCCACCTGTTATCCATTACCTCTAAATTCATAGATTAGATGTGATAAATTAAAGGTGGAACCGGCGTGTCAGATACACACAGGACCCGCTGACACTGATCCCGTCAGTCCCGCGGAAATGACGGATTCAGGGCTTAGCGAAATACACAGCTGCTCTGTATACAAATACAGAGCAGCTTTATCTCAAAAATGAAAAATCTTTTTTTAATAAAAACTAATTTGAAAATTGCACAAAACACACAGGCTGCTAATAATAATAATAATAATAATAATAATAATAAAAAAAGCACTTTCGAAGGTGTACGTAGCCTTTAACGCCAGGTAACCACTAACATACAGTATGTAAAAATAATTTTTCCATGTCAAAGTTGTCAATAACCTTTAATTATTTTGTAATAATATTTATGGTGATATGAGCCTGTAAAAGTGTTTAGATTCAATACTGTGATGCTGCTGTGCTTGGTTGCCTGCCACTTAGCATCATGTAGTATCTACTGTTGCATCATTTGTTTTTACCCGTTGGCATAAATATAGTTACATAACCATGTTTCACTGTCGAAGCTAATGCTAATGCTAAAATAAACAACAGTAACTCCTGCTCTTACAGAGAACAATGTGAAATGAAACAATTCTACCTGTTTGACCTTACTGCCATATAGTTGTAAGGCAATACATTCTGTTATACATACGTGTGGTTGTTGTTTTTTTTTTTAAACCTTTGTAACCATAGTTATATTAGTTCAAGCACATTTTGAATAGAGACTATGAGACGTCTCCATAGCAATAAGTTAACACAAAAGAAAAATAATAAAAATCACATTTTACTGGTAGAAAACGACACTCTGTAAGGCCGGATTCACACGAACGTTGCACATCTGGGACGTGAAAAACTGCAGTTTTTCACGTCCCAGGTGCATCCGTGCTCTGCGCTGCGGGGCGCGATGTCTTGCATCCCCCATAGATTAGAGTCTATGGAGGGATGCATGAAGCGTGAAAAAATAGGACATTTCCTATTTTCTCATGGACCCTTTAGACGGTCCGCTGAAACAACGGCCGTGTGAATGGCCACATTGAATTACTGTACTAGTATATTTTGCTGGTAAAGAACCAAAAAGGTACATTGTCCAAAGGCTTGCTACTGCTTTCTACAATTTTTTTTAATCTAGCCAAAACACCTAACATTTATAGTTAAAATACAGGGAAAAATCCAATGCAAGATGTAAGAGCAGGCTGGATTTGGGGTTCTGGGGGCATCTGTGGTAGGCACTTGTTGGGGCATCTGAGGCTAAGATACCTGTATAGAGTATCTGGGGTTGAGGTTCTTATGCAGGCATCTGAGGCATTTCGGGAGACATCTGAGGCTGAGGCACTTATGGAGGAACCTAATGCTGTGCTCAGTTCCCTTTTAGGTGAGTGTAGTTGGGCTGCAATACCAGACACAGCCCATGGGCAAGAGTGGGGCTGTTTCTGAAAATAAAAAAACAGACCCTTTTGTTTTGTTTTTTTAATTAATGCACAACGTTTGCTGAATGTATCAGCCTGTTCAGCTTTCGGAACATTGCCTAGACTACATACAACTTACATTAGAAACTTATCATTCACAGCGAATAAGCTTTATTTACATAAAATTGGAAAACCCCTTTAAGGCCTCTTTCACACAGCTGTGTTCGGTCCATGATATACGTACCGTATGTTGGCCTTATTTCCCGGACTGAACACAGTTCAGGGAGCCGCACTCCTAGCATCACAGTTATCTATGACGCTACAAGTCCCTTCCTCGCCGCGCGAATACTGTCGTGTACAGTAATCATGTTTTCAGTACGGGACAGTATTCCTGCGGGGAGGCAGGAACTTCTAGCATCACAGATACCTGTGATGCTAGGAGTGCGGTTCTCTGAACGTTGTTCGGTCCGGGAAATACTCTGACACAGGGGCGTCACTAGCACCGGACCCCCGGGGCCCAAGCCCCGGATCTTTGGCCCGGTGCCCGGATTCCCGGGCGACTGCCGCTACAGGAATCGCGGCAGTCGCAATTGTAACCGGGCTCCGCATCTATAGAAATTGACTATAGTAACCAGGGGCCGATGTCATAAAATACACGGGCCCTTGTTGCTATAGTGATACCACTATACTTACCCTCCTTCCCAAGTGCAGCGGAAGTCCTGACGTCTTCTCGCGTCATGATGTCACGACGCTGTGCGCCAAGCATTACGTCATGACGCTGGATTGTGTCGGGTCATCCGCTGCATCTAAGAGCTGGGTAAGTGTAACATCATTACTGCCTGCTGTGGTCCTGTATCTAAGCCTGCCTTGTGGTAGGCTTAGATACATGGTTCAACAGACAGCATCACACATGGGCTTAGATAAAGGGACCATGTGTGATACTGTCTGTTGGACCATGTATCTAAGCTTACCACAAGGCAGGCTTAGATACAGGACCCTAGCAGACAGTAATCTTATACTGTATAAGATTACTGTCTGCTGGGGCCCTGTATCTAAGCCTAACATGTGGTAGGTTTAGATACATGGCCATGTATGATCCTGTCTGCTGGGCCCTGTATCTAAACCTACCACTTTTGGTAGGCTTAGGTTTTTTACAGGTTTGGTTGTTGGATTATATCGGATTCGAGGACTACTACGATGACGGCTTATTTTATTCTCTATAAAATGGTTAATGAGGGTTGTGGGGGGGTTTTGTATTTCAGTAAAATATATTTTTTCTATGTCTTTCTATTTTCTTTTAAACTTTATTACTACCACCTTAGTAATGGCCGCTTGCTGATTGACAGCGTCCATTACTAAGGTGGGGCTTAGTGTTAGCCGGTGAAAAGGCTAACACTAACCCCCAATGTTACCCCGGTACCCACTGCCACCAGGGGTACCGGGAAGAGCCGGGTACGATCCAGTACCCAACCATCTGTAGTGATGGTCAGGCACTAGGGCGGCTGCAGGCTGGTATTAGACTGGGAAAGCCTAAAAACAGTGTCCCTTCCCACCCAGATAATGATAGCCTGCTGCTGTGTTGTATCTGGCTGGTTATCAAAAATGGGGGGGACCCCACGTCATTTTTTTAATGGAATAAACGTTGTGCGGTTCTCCCACATTTTTTATAGCCAGCCAGATACAACATAGCAGCAGCAGGCTAGCATTAACAGGGTGGGAAGGGCCACTGTTTTTGGACTTTCCCAGCCTGATAATTGCAGCCTTGGGCCGACTACGCTACTGGTGGTTGGGTACTGGATTGTACCCGACTCCTCCCGGTACCCCTGGTACACATCCCTCATTAACCATTTTATTGAATTAAAAACCTGTAATCAAAGTTGTCCTCGAATCCAACGTAGTCCAATGACAGAAACTGTAAAAAACACAAATACACCCAAAAAATTAGTAACACATACAAAAGCAAAGCAATTTTTATACTTACCTTTCCTGGGTCCAGCGCTGGAGCCGCAATGTCAGCGAGCTGGGCCCTATATCTAATCCTATCATGTGTGATACTGTCTGCTGAGCCAATGTATCTAATTCTATCCATAGCTATAGGGTCGCAGTCCTATAGATATATTTAAGCCTGTCATGTATGATACTGTCTGCTGAGACAAGGTGGGTATGTGGGACTACCAACAGGGGACTCCATTGCACTGTCTACAAGGGGGTTGTATGGCAGGGGGACTGTGTGTGGAACCATACAGGGGCATTGTGACACTATATACATGGGGCATTGTGTGGGAACTCTCTACAGGTGTCTTCGATTAGAGCCCCGAGTCATAACTTTGCTTGGGACCCCAGAAATGCCAAATTTGCCCCTGAGGTTTAGTACAAGGATACTTACTGCTGGGGCCCTGTATCTAAGGCTACATTCACACGAGTCTGACAGATTTACATGCATAAAAAACAGGAGTAAATCTGTCCGTGTGCGTTGCGTATTTGCATCCGTGTGCTCTGCGTGTGGCATGATTTCAAGCACTTGCAAGCACTTTTTTTTTTCAGTGCAATTGATGCGTGAAACACAAACAGCACACGGATGACGTTCGTGTGCTATCCGTGGTTTTCATGCACCCATTGACTTCAATGGACGGCTAGGTGTGTGAAATATACCAATATAGGACATTCAGTGAGTTTCACGCAACGGACACACGCTGTGTGAAAACTCACGCATGTGTGAATAGCCTCATTGAAATCAATGTGTCGGTGTGCTGTGCGTTGTTTGAACGCAAGGTACATCACCAAGAATCACGCTGGTCTGAATGAGCCCTAAGTCTATCATGTGTGATACTGTCTGCTGAGCCAATGTATCTAATCCTATCCATAGCTATAGGGTCGTAGACCTATAGATATGCTGTCTCATATATATATCTATATATTTATATATATATATATATATATATATATATATATATATATATATATATATGCACACACGCACACAAGCACACACATACACATGCACACATATTTTTTTTTGGGTGAACATATGTTAGTACAAGGATACTTACTGCTGGGGTCCTGTATCTATGTCTATCATGTGTGATACTGTCTGCTGGGGCACTGTATCTAAGCCTATCATGTATAATACTGTCTGCTGAGACAAGGTGAGTCTTTGGGACTACTGAACAGGGACTCCATGGAACTGTCTTCAAGGGGGCTGTATGGCAGGGGGACTGTGTGTGGAACCATACAGGGGGTTTTGTGACACTATATACAGGAGGCTTTGTTTAGGGAACTCTCTACAGGTGTCTTTGATTAGAGCCCCGAGTCATATCTTTGCTTGGGGCCCCAAAAATGCCAAATTTGCCCCTGAGGGTTAGTACAAGGATACTTACTGCTGGGGCCCTATATCTAAGGCTACATCCACACGAGCATGACAGATTTACGTGCGTAAAAACCACGAGTAAATCTGTCCATGTACGTTGCGTTTTTGCATCAGTGTGCTTTGCGTGTGGCAAGTTTTCACGCACTTGCAAGCACTTTTATTTTTAGTGTAATTGATGCGTGAAACACAGACAGCACACGGATGTCATTCTTGTGCTATCCGTGGTTTTTACGCACCAATTGACTTCAATGGACGGCTAGGTGTGTGAAATATACCAATATAGGACATTCAGTGAGTTTCACGAGACAGACACACGCTGTGTGAAAACTCACGCATGTGTGAATAGCCCCATTGAAATCAATGTGTCCGTGTGCTGTGCGTTGTTTCAATGAACAGCACACGGACGAGAATCATGCTCGTCTGAATGAGCCCTAAGTCTATCATGTGTGATACTGTCTGTTGGGCCATGTATCTAAGCCTATCATGTGTGATACTGTCTGCTGGGCCATGTATCTAAGGCTATCATGTATGATACTGTCTGCTGGGGCCATGTATCTAAGCTTATCATGTGTGATACTGTCTGCTGGGCCATGTATCTGAAACGTCCGTGGTCGCGGACGCCCTTCTCTCAAGAGATGTCTGCACATACGGCTGTCCTTCTCCACAGTGACCACCAGGGACATTCAGTGAGTTTCACGAGACGGACACACGCTGTGTGAAAACTCACGCATGTGTGTGTATAGCCCCATTGAAATCAATGTGTCCATATGCTGTGCGTTGTTTCAATGATATAAACAAATGTCTCATGGGACTATAACGTAATATGGGTTAAGCTACCAGCAAGTGCGGATTTCTGAGCTCCCCAATGTCGGAATAGAAACTCCAAATACCATTTAATATATACACGAGAAAAAGGAGTCAAATACTATTGAACCATAAAAAGCCAATTGTATAGAAAATGACAAATTTTATTGGACAATACAAAAAATACACGGTTAAAATACAGACTACAAACCAAATCACTGCATATCTCCGCAGTAGGAGACAGTATGGAGCCACAATAGTATTTTATATGTGCATAGAACTGGGAAAATTCCCAAAGAAAATTGTCATCATTTTGCTCTAGAGTAAATTCATTAGAATAGTACGGCAAAGGGCTAACAGAGTATATATATATTCATGTCCAAAACATTTTGTTAGTATCCCCAATATAATGTGTCATTGTAAAAGGTAATGGAGGATAGCATAGATAGTGACTACAGTTTCGTCTAATCAATACCCATTTAGTAATTGTTCAAAGGACAGAATAGTAGGCATAGCCTGTCCAAAACATCATCTAAGTATACAGATAACCAGGCAAATAACATGACAAAACATCACTTTAGTAGTAAAGCTAAACAGGTTACTAACCCATGTGGCTCCTCAGATATAACAGCTCCCAGGTATGGAGAAAAACCCCAACGCGCGTTTCGCGTAGATTGCTTTTTCAAGGGGTGTTCTGAGTTGTATAAATTAGACCTCTTAAAGAGGCTCTGTCACCAGATTTTGCAACCCCTATCTGCTATTGCAGCAGATAGGCGCTGCAATGTAGATTACAGTAACGTTTTTATTTTTAAAAAACGAGCATTTTTGGCCAAGTTATGGCCATTTTTGTATTTATGCAAATGAGGCTTGCAAAAGTCCAAGTGGGTGTGTTTAAAAGTAAAAGTCCAAGTGGGCGTGTATTATGTGCGTAAGATCGACTTACCTGCAAACCCTGATGCTGCTGCAGAATCAACTGTAGCCTCTGTTGCCGATGTGGCCGTCACGATGCAGGACCTGTGAGTGACGTCACAGATCTGCACTGTCAGAAGCTGGGCGTTCTGAAGAGAAGAGGATGTTACTTCTCTTCAGAGCGCCCAGCTAGTGAAAGTATTAAAAACGCCCCGATGTACGCACATAATACACGCCCACTTGGACTTTTACTTTTAAACACACCCACTTGGACTTTTGCAAGCCTCATTTGCATAACTACAAAAATGGTCATAACTTGGCCAAAAATGCTCGTTTTTTAAAAATAAAAACGTTACTGTAATCTACATTGCAGCGCCTATCTGCTGCAATAGCAGATAGGGGTTGCAAAATCTGGTGACAGAGCCTCTTTAAGTATGATAGGTTGAGAGACCAGCTGACTTATCAGGCCAATAGGAGCCTGGATATGTTCAGTCGCGCGTGCCGAAGTAAATCACTACGAGGCTTCAACGCCGAGCCATTGAGACGCGACCACGCATGTGCGGCTCCGGAAACCGTGCACGCGCAGACAGGTACAATCAATAGCACGAGCGGGGCCCGGAGATGACAAACTCGACACACACAGACAGAGAATAAGGTAAAAAATGAGGTAGAAAGCAATGGTAAAGCTTAGTAATTGTATGGAGAATAGTCGCAAACAATTGATCTTCCACTTAGAACATGGGCCAATTTTAAAATCATAGAAATATCATCCACCGCAGATGTACACATTATAATGAGATAAAAGTTCTCAAAAAAATCTCAATATGCCGAAGCATTCAAAAATAGAGGAGTATATCCTGATAAGACAAGTGATAAGTGAAAATAAGAAGATGACAAATTATAAGCCATAATAGACAAAGTATTCATCAAAATAATAAGTGACAAAAAAAACAAAGTATAATAATACGATGCTGAAAAATCAGCAATAATATTTAAGTGAAACCATATAGTGAGTGTATATTATTAAATATCCAGGGAGAACGCAGGGAAGGAAAGAGATGAATACTCTGTCCACATATGCGTTCCGCGTGGATATCCGTGCATAAAAAGAAGTAATATGTGTATATACGTAAATACATAAAACTACATACATTCAGAAGAAATGTTATATCAGGGGAATAAAAATCCACATAAAAGAATATCAATTTTATACTGCAATTTTAACAATAAATCCTTCAATACAAATGCAATGACAGATAGTAAAGTATCAGCGGCGTGTGAACATGTTCCAAAAGGTCCCATCGTGTTCCAAGATGTAAGGAAAGAAGAGAATCTCTCCACACAAATCCAGCCTCTCATGTCTCACTTTTAGCGACCATAAATGACTCAGAAATGCTCTGATGTGGAGGAGTAAGGTAACAAACTAAACAGAACAAAAACATATATTAGTAGATATACAGAATAAAAAGGTTAAAAACAAATGACAAGTAGAGAATTTAAAGGAAGGAGGCAAAACTTAGTGTTTCGTTCAGTCCAACAAGGGCCATAGTACCAAGGGTAATAATCCATTTACATTCCCTCTGAGCCAGCAATTTCTTAGAGTCCCCACCTCTAATACCACAAAACACTCTATCAATACCCCATGCCTTGAAAGATTTTGGGTCACAGGCATGGTGTATTTTAAAATGTCTGGGGATTGTTTTAAGGAGTGTGATGTCCTCGACATACTTAGCAGCGCACATGTTCTCTTACCCTGATCCTTAATTGTCTTGAGGTCAAACCAACATATACCTTCTGACAGCCACGGGTTGCGTAGTATATAACGTTTGCTGTGCTGCAGGAGATATAATGTCGGATCTCAAAAACCCTATTCTCTATCATTGAAACAAAGTTTGTTGTACGGACCATATTCGTACATGATAAGCAATCGCCACAGGGATAACAACCCTGTCTGGGACTGCTTGATGAAAATAGATTTTGCTGCCTCGGTACATAATGGCTCTTCACTAGCATATCTTTAATATTCATGCTCCTCCGAGCTGTCATTTGGGGTCTTTTGGATACATTTTCCACAAGAGCAGGCTCAAGGTGCAGAATTGGCCAATGTTTGTCCAAAATAGATCTCATCGTGTGCCATTGGTTGTTGTATGTAGTGATATATCGGGTATTATTTTGATCACATTTCTTTTTATTTATTCCCACAGGATGTAAGATTGAATTCCGACTCGTAAGTTGTGCCCGTCTATATCCTTTCTTAATGCTTCTGTGACTGTACCCTCTATCCAAAAATCTTTCTCGTAAGTCCCTAGATTGTTTCTCAAAGTTCACATCCGATGAACAAATGCGTCTCATTCTCAAAAATTGCCCAGTGGGGACGGCGCCAATAGTCGACTGATTGTGGGCAGAGGTTGCATGGAGTAAAGAATTAACAGATGTCTTCTTCCTGAATACATCAGTTTGAAGACAACCCATGTTATCCACCTCAATTACAATGTCCAAAAACTCAACTCTGTGCTTGTCAAACACATAGGTGAGTTTTATGTTTAAATCATTAGTATTTAGACCTTGCATGAAATGTGTAAGTTGTATTTCTGTCCCCTGCCAAATAAACAAAACATCATCGATGTATCTCATCCAGCACTGCACACGGTCGACGGCGAGAGCGCCGCCACCATGGAAAACCTGCCTCTCCCAGAGGCCGAGAAACAGGTTTGCATATGACGGCGCACACGCCGCCCCCATGGCAGTGCCTTGCTTTTGCAGATAAAACACATCCTTAAAGACGAAAAAATTGTGTCAGGATGTATTCTAAAAGTTCCACAATCAGTCGACACATGGGACCGTCCCAACTGCTCATCACCAAGAAGAGGCGCACAGCTTGCAGACCATCACTGTGTCGTATACTGGTGTACAGCGACTCAATGTCAGCTGTCACCAGAATCATATCAGCGTCTAGACTGACGCCATCTATCCTTTTCAGGACGTCTGTAGTGTCTTTCACGTAAGACGGTAGACATTCTACCGATGATTTTAAATAATGGTCAATGAATCTGCAGATGGGGTCGCAGAGTCCACCTATCCCAGACACTATAGGGCGTCCCGGGGGATCTATCATGTTTTTGTGAACTTTAGGGAGGAAATATAGCGTTGGTATTCTTGGGTACTGAGTCATCAGACCAGACAGAATGTTTTTTGGGATTATGCCTTTTTCATGGGCCAAGGTTAAGATCTTTAATAACTCAGCTGAAAAAGTGCCAACCGGGTTATAAGTTAATTTCTGATAGTTTTTTTTTATCTCTCAGCTGTCTAAAAGCCTCCTTTTCATACTTATCGGTTGGCCAGATCACGATTTTCCCACCCTTGTCCGCCGCTTTGTAGACTACATCATCATAGCCTTTTAGTTATTTTAATGCATTACGTTGTTTTTTAGTTAAATTATCATATTTTCTATTTGACGAAATAGTTTTGAAGTCATTTATTACCATCTTGGTAAAAATCTCCACTTGCGGACAAATGGACAAAGGTGGGAACCTCAGTGATCTGGGTACAACCGATTTAGGGAACCTACCTTGATCTGTAGAGATTTGCTCCTGTAAAAGGTCCTCAAGGGCTTTTAAAGCTTCTTTTTCCAAGGCACTATTTAGTCCTATATCTACTCCAGGTCTACTATGTAATTTTTTCAAGATTAAATTTCTTGAGAATAGATATAGATCCTTCATAGCTGCAAAGAAGTTGAAAGGATTACTAGGTGAGAAAGTCAGTCCCTTGCTAAGCACATCACATTGTGTCTCTGAGAGGGAATGTTCAGATAGATTAATCACCTCTAATGTATTCTTGGGTTTCTTCCCCTGTTGATATGTCGAAACATCCTTTCGTCTTGCCACCTGTCTCTCTCTGTTTCTACGAGGGTAGATTGTTTCTTGATGATTAATTGTCTCATCATTTCGTTTAGGTCTTATAAAATTATCACTAGATGTCACAGATGAGAAAGATGTAGATCTAGATCTTGAAATAGATCTCGATCCCGGGTTCCGCCATCTATACATTCTACCCTCTTGCGAATCATTTTTATCTCTTTGGAATTTTGAGGATTTTACAGAGAGAATCTCTTGCTCCCATTTCAAAAAATCCCTATCAAGATCATCATTTAATTTTTCAAGCTCTACACTAGAGAGGTCACCTTTCAAGATAATTTGTATATCCTCGATTTCTTTTTCCAAGTCACCCAAAGTTACTTGGTTGGCTTGGGACAAAAGGTGCATAAAGCCCCTGGAACAATCAGTTGCAAAACCCTCCCATTTGGTTTTAAAAGACTCGTCACCAATCGGAAAAGAGGGAAAAACTTGTACCCTCAGGCCCCTTGGTATTAGACCCATGGAAAGATACCTTTCCAAAAAGGCCCTATTCCACCAAGTTTTGGTTCTTTTCTTATGTAATTCCTTGAGCCTATTGATAGATTCCCTTAAATCTCTACCATTCGTAGTTAAAATCAGATTTGAGTCTTCTTTAAAAACCTCATTTAACTGTGAGATCCAGGACTGATCTCGTGTCCTGAAGTCCATTTTTGGCCCAGAGCCAGCAGCTGTGAAAGATACACAGAAACACAATATTATAAACAAATGTCTCATTGGACATGAATATATATATACTCTGTTAGCCCTTTGCCGTACTATTCTAATGAATTTACTCTAGAGCAAAATGATGACAATTTTCTTTGGGAATTTTCCCAGTTCTATGCACATATAAAATACTATTGTGGCTCCATACTGTCTCCTACTGCGGAGATATGCAGTGATTTGGTTTGTAGTCTGTATTTTAACCGTGTATTTTTTGTATTGTCCAATAAAATTTGTCATTTTCTATACAATTGGCTTTTTATGGTTCAATAGTATTTGACTCCTTTTTCTCGTGTATATATTAAAGCGTTGTTTCAATGAACAGCACACGGACGAGAATCATGCTCGTCTGAATGAGCCCTAAGCCTATCATGTGTGATACTGTCTGCTGGGCCATGTATCTAAGGCTATCATGTATGATACTGTCTGCTGGGGCCATGTATCTAAGCCTATCATGTGTGATACTGTCTGCTGGGCCATGTATTTGAAACGTCCGTGGTCGCTGACCATGAACTCCTTCCATCCATTCGACGCCCTTCTCTCAAGAGATGTCTGCACATACGGCCGTCCTGCTCCACAGTGACCACCAGGGTGCGCTCACGAGCTCAGTCCAGACTTAAGAAGCCAGACCGCACGCATGATGGTGATTGAGCTAATTGCCCCAGAGCACCCTGGGCTATAAGAAGGTCCCAGCCCCATCCTCCCACGCCTGAGCTTTGTTGCTGTATTCCAAGTCTGTCTTGCAAATGGTCCCCTAGTGTTTCCTGCTCCCAGTGTTCCCAGTTCCTGTATCCTGTAGCCGGTATCCTGATCTAGTGCCGTGCTTAGCTGTAGCCGTGCTGTGCTGTACACCACGCCTGTCCCGCTTCTCCACACCTGACATCTACCTGCTGCCTAGCCTGCCTTGCTACTGTCCGAGCTGCCACAGGTACCCTATATAAACTATAGACTGTGACCTGCTCCCTGTTGGCTAGCTGCCATACCGCCAAGGCGGTATGGCCCAGTGGGTCCACGAACCCTACGTGACAGTATCTAAGCCTATTATGTCTGATACTGTCTACTAAGACAATGCATCAAATTCTATCCAGTGGTGTAACTATTAGGAGCCTTAAGGCCCTTTTACACTCGGCCGGGGGAAGCGAGCGCCGATCAACGAGACATCGTTGATCGGCCCTCGCTTGCTCCTGTCATAATGAGCTATGGATGGGGACGAGCAGTCTTTACTCCGATCACTTGTCCCCGTACATTATTATAATGTCGGTAGCGCGTCTCCCTGTTTACACAGAGAGATGTGCTGCCGCCAACGATAATCTCTTACTTTTTTTAAAACAATACGACCAGATGATTGAGTGTTTGCTCGTTTATCTTCTGATCGTTCCCCTTCTGGTTATTTTAACGCTCGTCTGCCCCATAAACGTTCTGTGTAAAAATCCCTTTAGTCTTATAGATATGCTATCTCCGATATGTATGTAAAAATGTATTTCTTTTTTAGCGTGGGGGGGGGGGCGGGGGTAGAGATATGTCTCGGGTCTTGTGCCCCTGATCTTTTAAGACCCTAGCAATGCCCCTGCTGTGACATATGGTCTGTATATCACGGACCCTACACGGCCATGTGAAACAGGCTTAAGGCCTAGTTCCAGGGGCGTAGCTAGGGGGGAGCAGGCAGGGCATGTGCCCCGGGCGCAACTTAGAGGGGGGCGCCAGCGCCACCTCCTCCTGCACTATAATTGTACCTGCGTCTATAGGATACAGGTACAATTAGAAGCAATGAATAGCCGGGTACGTTCCGTTCCCGGCTATTCAGCTCTTTTGTACCAGAGAAGCGCTGTCGCACTTCCATTGATGAAAGGCGCTGAGTGACAGGGAAAGAAGAAATGTAGATTTTATTTCTTTAGGTATATGCCAGAGGCTACAAGTGCAACGCATATACCTGAAGAAATAAAATCTATGTTGGATACTACTAAGGTGTGCTGAATACATTTCTTCTGACCTACAACTGGGTTGGGACCCTATTTCAAGCACCCAAAGAAACTGGTGCTGTCTGAACAAAACCCCACGAGTGACAGGGAAAGTCATCCTGCCCAGCCAATCAGCGCCTTTCATAGACGCTTCGTTCAACTCCCAGGAGACCTGCGCAGAAGAGAGCAGGTCTCCATGGCTGCCGGACGGCGTGGGAACGGGATTAAGGTGAGTTTAAATGGTTTATTTTATTGCAATAAAAAGTGTGTGCCATTATCTACAAGGGCGGCTTTATCTACGGGGGGGGCTTTATCTATGGGGGGCTTTATCTACGGGGGGCTTTATCTACAGGGGGGGCATTATCTATGGGGGGCTTTATCTACGGGGGGGGCTTTATCTACAAGGGGGGCTTTATCTACGGGGGCCTTTATCTACGAGGGTGCTTTATCTGCAGGGGGGCTTTATCTACAGGGGGGCCATATACAGGGGTGGGCTGTCTATGGAGCACTATATACAGGGGTGGGCTATATCTACAGGATGGGCTATATACAGGGGTGGGCTATCTGTGAAGCACCATATACAGGGGTGGGCTAGATCTACAGGGGGCTATATACAGGGGTGGGCTATCTATGGAGCACTATATACAGGGTTGGGCTATATCTACAGGGGGGCTATATACAGGGGTGGGCTATCTATGGAGCACTATATACAGGGGTGGGCTATATCTACAGGGGGCTATATACAGGGGTGGGCTATCTATGGAGCACTATAGACAGGGGTGGGCTATATCTACAGGGGAGCTATATACAGGGGTGGGCTATATCTACAGGGGGCTATATACAGGGGTGGGCTATCTGTGGAGCACTATATACAAGGGTGGACTATATGTGGAGCACTATATACAGGGGTGGACTATATGTGGAGCACTATATACAGGGGTGGGCTATATCTACAGGGGTGGACTATATCTACAGGGCTGAGGTATATCTACAGGGGTGGGCTATATCTACAGGGGGGCTATATACAGGGTGGGCTATATGTGGAGCACTATAGGGGGAGATATTTGTGGGACATTATATAAAGGGGTGGGCTATATGGGGGCACTATTCTACAGGGGGCATGGTGTGTGTGTGGGACATGGTGTATGGTGCTATTATAATTAGAGGTGCAGTGTATGGCACTATTATATTTAGGGGCGTAGTGCGTGGTATAATGAGAACTTTATCTTTATTTATAGGTGTAGAAATGTTTGAAAAGTGAGAAGCTGAAGACATCTGAGCGGCAAACTGCAGAAATGGGCTGTGACCGGGAGAAGTCATCATATAGGTCTGGACCGGATGGAGAAAAAGAACTAGAATCTGAGACGTCATCGGTGAGTCACTTAATGTAAATGTTTATTCTGCCTCTAATCAGCACTGTAGTCACTGTATGATCTGCAGCGAGATGATGTTTGGTATGATTATGATCTGATTTATTTTTTGTAAAACAGCAACTCCCAGCATATCCTCACTATTGTTCGGGCCATGCTGGGAGCTGTAGTTTTACGCCGTACACACCTATACGGCAGGGGTTGCTCTAAATTGAGCTGTATTTGTGCTGGTGCTGTATATATGTACTGAGCTTGGTTCTGGGGCTGTATTTATGTACTGAGCTTGGTTCTGGTGCTGTGTATAGAACTATATTGCTTTTAAAATGTATAAATGTTTATATGCTCGAGTTACATAAAAAGAAATGTGGAAAAGAAATGACACCTCATTGATTGGTAGAGAAAACAAACATGACGAAGGGGAAGGAGATGTCGGGAAAGAGGTTGAGGGTGGGGGGGGGGGGCCAAACTGAATCTTTGCCCCGGGTGCTGGAGAACCTAGCTACGCCTATGCCTAGTTCACACAACGCTTTTTAACCCCTTCCCGCTCCTTGACGTACTATTACGTCATGGCAGCTGTATCGTTCGCGCTCCATGCCGTAATAGTACGTCTCGGGAGTAACGGCCGTTTCGGCCGTCCTCCCGACACATACAGGAGCTGTGACAGCTGCTGTCTTGTTCAGCAGCTGTCACAGCTCCTACAGCGGGGACCGATCGCTGTGTCCCCGCTGATTAACCCCTTAAAAGCCGCGTTCTATAGAGATCGTGGCTTTTTAGGGGTTAAGCTGCCATCGCCGGCCTGCTACGCGATAGCGGCCGGCGATGGTGACTATGGCAACCGGACACCAAACAATGGCGTCCGGCTATGCCATAGACGGAAGCCTAGTGGGTCCTGACAACGTCAGGACCCACTATGCTTGCTGTCAGTGAGTAGCTGACAGTTCTAATACACTGCACTACGCATGTAGTGCAGTGTATTAGAATAGCGATCAGGGCCTCCTGCCCTCATGTCCCCTAGTGGGACAAAGTAATAAAGTTAAAAAAAAGTTAAAAAAAGATGTGTAAAAATAAGAAAATAAAAGATTTAAAAGTAATAAAAGTAAAAATCCCCCCTTTTCCCTTATCAGTCCTTTATTATTAATAAAAATATATAAACAAACAAATAAACTATACATAATTGGTATCGCCGTGTCCGTAACGGCCTGAACTACAAAATTATTTCATTATTTATCCCGCACGGTGAACGCCGTAAAATAAAATAATAATAAACCGAACCACAATCACAATTCTTTGGTCACTTCACCTCCCAAAAAATGGAATAAAAAGAGATCAAAAAGTCGCATGTACCTAAAAATGGTGCTGATTGAAACTACAGTTCGTTACGCAAAAAATAAGTCCTCGCACGGCTTTATTGATTGAAAAATAAAAAAGTTCTGGCTCTTAGAATAATGTAACACAAAAAGTGAATGATTGTTTACAAAACGTATTTTATTGTGCAAACGCCATAAGACATTAAAAAACCTATAAACATCTGGTATTGCCGTAATCGTATCGCCCCGCAGAATAAAGTGAATATGTCATTTATAGCGCACGGTGAACGCTGTAAAAAAAACGAAAAAATAAACAATCGTACAATTGCTGTTTTTTAGTCACCACGCCACCTAAAAATAGAATAAAAACTGATCAAAAAGCCGCATGCACCCCAAGAAAACTACAATGGATTCCTCAAGGGGTCTAGTTTCCAAATTGGGGTCACTTTTGTGGGGTTCCCAATGTTTTGGCACCACAAGACCTCTTCAAACCGGACATGGTGCCTAATAAAAAAGAGGCTTCAAAATCCACTAAGTGCTCCTTTGCTTCTGAGGCCGGGGCTTCAGTCCATTACCGCACTAGGGCCACATGTGGGATATTTCTCAAAACTGCAGAATCTGGGCAATAAGTATTGAGTTGCGTTTCACTGATAAATCCTTTTGTGTTATAAAAAAAATGGTATAAAGAGGATTTTCTGACAAAAAAAAAATGTAAATTTCACCTCTACTTTGCTCTAAATTTTTGTGAAACACCTAAAGGGTTCATAAACTTTCTAAATGCGGTTGTGAATACTTTGAGGGGTCTAGTTTCTAAAATGGGGTATTTGATAGGGGTTTCTAATATATGGGCCCCTCAAAGCAACTTCAGAACTGAACTGGAACCTAAAAAAATAAATAAATGAGGCAATACTTCGCTTCTTACATTATACTGATAATGAGCCGTGCCCATCCCGAGATGACCCCAGTTTTGACCGTTCCAGTGCCCGGTTTTCCCAAGCATACACCCCCGAGAAGTGTATTTCTATTGATGAGTCCCTGGTACATTTTAAAGGGAGGGTTCAATTTCGCGAGTACCTGCCAGGTAAGAGGGCAAGGTATGGCGTGAAGATGTATAAGCTCTGAGAGTGCATCAGGGTATACCTACAGGTTTAGGATATATGAAGGAAAGGCCACCCCCAAACCAGACTGCATCCTGGACTACAATAGGTACATGGGAGGGATGGACTTGTAAGATCAAGCCCTGAAGCCCTACAGCGCCATGCGGTGTGGTATAAGAAGCTGGCCGGGCACATCATACAGATGGCATTGTACAATGCGTAAATGCTACGTCGATGTGCAGGCCAGACGGGAACTTTCCTGGAATTTCAAGAGGTGATTATCAAGAACCTAATCTTTAGGGACCAAGAAGGGGGGGGGGGCACCCAGTACTTCTGGAAGCGGGGCCACACGCATCGTACCAGGGCAACACTTTCCAGGAGAAGTTCCCCAAACTGGCAAGAAGGGAAAAAGTCAAAAGAGGTGCAAAGTCTGCTATAAGAGGGCGATAATGGATGACACAATATATCAATGTGACACGTGTCCTGAATAACCAGAGCTCTGTATGAAAGTGTTTTAAAATTTATCATACATCCCTTGGTTTATAATTTACCCCAATTTTACTTACCCTGATGCACTCCACACAGCTTATCCCCCCTCGTCTTTCCCCTCTGGGCCCTGCTGTGTGTCCAGGCAGCTGATAACAGCCACATGTAGGGTATTGCCATACCCGGGAGAACCCACATTACAGTTTATGGGGTGTAGGTCTCCGGTCAAAATGCTCACTACACCTCTAGATGAATGCCTTAAGGGTGTAGTTTTTAAAACGGGGTCACTTCTTGCGGGTTTCAACTGTACTGGTACCTCAGGGGCTTCTGCATACATGACTTCGCACTAGAAAATCCCCAGTAGGCCAAATGGTGGTCCTTTCCTTCTGAGCCCTCCCATGGGCCCAAACGGCAGTTTATCACCACAAATGGGGTATTGCGGCACTCAGAACAAATTGCGCAACAGAATGGGGTATTTTGTTTCTTGTGAAAATAAGAAATTTTCAGCCAAAACTACATATTATTTGAAAAAAATAATTTTGTTTTCATTCCCAGCCCAATTCAAATAAGTTCTGTGAAAAATCTATGGGGTCAAAATGGTCACAACACCCATAAATTAATTCCTTGAGGGGTGTAGTTTCCAAAATGGGGTCAGTTGTGGTGGGTTTCTATTGCTTTGATACCTCTGGGGCTCTGCAAATGCGACATGGCACCCGAAAACCAAACCAGCAAAATCTGTACTCCAAAGAACACACAGCGCTCCTTCCCTTCTGAGGCCTCCCATGGGCCCAAACGGCAGTTTATTGCCACAAATGGGGTATTGATGCACTCAGGAGAAATTGGGCAACAAAATTGAGTATTTTGTTCCCTGTGAAATTAAGAAATTTTGGTAAAAAATTACATCTTATTGGAAAAAATGTAATTTTTTTAATGTCACAGCCCAATTGAAATAGGTGCTGTGAAAAAACTGTGTGGTCAAAATGCTAACAACAACCATAAATGAATTCCTTGAGGGGTGTAGTTTCCAAAATGGGGTCACTTTTGGTGGGTTTCCATTGCTTTGATACCTCTGAGGCTCTGCAAATGCGACATGGCACCCGAAAACCAATCCAACAAATTCTGGACTCCAACAGACATATAGCGCTCCTTTCCTTCTGAGCCCTCCCATGGGCCCAAACGGCAGTTTATCACCACAAATGGGGTATTGCCACACTAAGGACAAATTGGGCAACAAAATGGGGTATTTTGTTCCCTGTGAAAATAAGAAATTTTGATGACAAATGACATTTTATTGCAAAAAATGACATTTTTTTCATTTCAGAGCCCAATTCAAATACGTGCTGTGAAAAAACTGTGCGGTCAAAATGGTAACAACAACCCTAAATGAATTCCTTGAGGGGTGTAGTTTCCAAAATGGGGTCACTATTGGGGGATTCCTACTGTTTTGGCACCTAAACACCTCTTCAAACCTGGCATGCTGCCTAAAATATATTCTAATAAAAAAAGAGGACTCAAAATGCACTAGGTGCTTCTTTGCTTCTAGGGCTTATGTTTTAGTCCACGAGCGCAGTAGAGCCACATGTGGGACATTTCTAAAAACTGCAGAATCTGGACAATACATATTTAGTAGTGTTTCTCTGGTAAAACCTTCTGTGTTACAGAAAAAAAATGAATAAAATTGAAATTCAGCAAGAAAAATGAAATTTGCAAATTTCACCTCCATTTTGCTTTAATTCCTGTGAAATGCCTGAAGGGTTAAAAAACTTTCTAACTGCTGTTTTGAATACTTTGAGGGGTCTAGTTTTTAAAATGGGGTGTTTTATCAGGATTTCTAATACATAGGCCCCACAAAGCCACTTCAGAACTCAAGAGGTACCTTAAAAAAAGGCTTTTGAAATTTTCTTAAAAATATGAGAAATTGCTGTTTATGTTCTAAGCCTTGTAACGTCCAAGAAAAATAAAAGAATGTTCAAAAAACGATGCCAATCTAAAGTAGACATATGGGAAATGTGAACTAGTAACTATTTTGGGTGGTATAACCGTCTGTTTTACAAGCAGATGCATTTAAATTCTGAAAAATGCAATTTTTTCAAAATTTTCTCTACATTTTGCAATTTTTCACCAATAAACACTGAATATATCGACCAAATTTTACCACGAACATGAAGCCCAATGTGTCACGAGAAAATAATCTCAGAATCGCTTGGGTAGGTTTAAGCATTCCGACGTTATTACCACATAAAGTGAAATATGTCAGATTTGAAAAATGGGCTCTGAGCCTTAAAGAGGCTCTGTCACCAGATTTTGCAACCCCTATCTGCTATTGCAGCAGATAGGCGCTGCAATGTAGATTACAGTAACGTTTTTATTTTTAAAAAACGAGCATTTTTGGCCAAGTTATGGCCATTTTCGTATTTATGCAAATGAGGCTTGCAAAAGTACAACTGGGCGTGTTGAAAAGTAAAAGTACAAGTGGGCGTGTATTATGTGCGTACATCGGGGCGTGTTTACAACTTTTACTAGCTGGGCTTTCTGACGAGAAGTATCATCCACTTCTCTTCACAACGCCCAGCTTCTGGCAGTGCAGATCTGTGACGTCACTCACAGGTCCTGCATCGTGTCGGACACATCGGCACCAGAGGCTACAGTTGATTCTGCAGCAGCATCAGCGTTTGCAGGTAAGTAGCTACATCGACTTACCTGCAAACGCCGATGCTGCTGCAGAATCATCTGTAGCCTCTGGTGCCGGTGTCCTCGCTCGTCTGACACGATGCAGGACCTGTGAGTGACGACACAGCGTGATCTCTCGAGAACACGCTGTGTCTGCACAGCCAGAAGCTGGGCGTTGTGAAGAGAAGTGGATGATACTTCTCGTCAGAACGCCCAGCTAGTAAAAGTAGTAAACACGCCCCGATGTACGCACATAATACACGCCCAGTTGTACTTTTACTTTTCAACACGCCCAGTTGTACTTTTGCAAGCCTCATTTGCATAAATACGGAAATGGTCATAACTTGGCCAAAAATGCTCGTTTTTTAAAAATAAAAACGTTACTGTAATCTACATTGCAGCGCCTATCTGCTGCAATAGCAGATAGGGGTTGCAAAATCTGGTGACAGAGCCTCTTTAAGGCCAAAACTAGGCTGCGTCCTTAAGGGGTTAATAAAGCACCCCAAATCTCTCTTCATTGATTAGGTAGAGGCATTTTTTTTTCTCATGGGCATTTTTTGTATGCATGCGGAAAAAAAGCATCATGCCTATCTTGGAGCGGTTCCTCTTCTGGACCTCTATTGAAATCAATGGAAGGCAGAAAAAAAAACCCATGCCTTTAGTTTGGAGCTGTTTTTGACCAAAAACCCCACCTGTCCTTTTTCCATTTGCTAAATAAAAAAACCTGGAAAAAATTTTGAGGCAGATTTTTTCTGCTTCACAAAAAACTGCACGTACCATTCTGTTCAGAATTTCAGAATTCGATGAGGATTTCGGACTGGGTTCTATGTCAAAATGCCCATTGAATCTGCAAACATTACGCATTCAATGCACGAGAATTGAGTCTCTTAAACTTGCTATGATGCAGCAGAAAATAATATGTGCAGATTTTTGTCTTTGCTGCCAAAATAAATAAATCAGCAAGTATAAGTAGCATGCTACTTATTCATGGGGATTTTGCATGAAAAAGCATGCGGATTAGCCCCGTGCGAATCAGTTCCATTGAATGAGTCTAATCCTAATGCAGATCTGCGGTACGTCAAACTGTGTGTCAGCCTCAGATTTCTGCCGCAAATCTTTTAGCAAATACAGGCAAATTATGGCAAATACGACCTGTTGTGTTAAAATACCCTAAATTCATCTTAAATAATCACTTTTAAGGTAGCAAAATATTACAATGTTATAAAACCTTATCCTTTAATTTGCTTGTACAGACACAAAGTGCGCAGATTGCAGCCAGAGATTTTATTATACTGAATCTTTGCTAAAAGCGACAGCGGATATAATAGTGCCTTTATAATAGCAAAAAATAAAAGTATGTATTTCTATAAGTAACCACACAGCAAAGCTAGACATTCCCCTCCTGTTAATAGCAGGAACAATGTTAGGAGACAGTTCTGATCATTATCTGCATGAGAAAGGAAGATGGCTATAGAGAACCCAATTTATTCGTGGTGATTCACATTGTGGGGACATTCTATATAACCACTAGAATTTCACATAAACTTTTTCTCTGGTAAACTTATTAACTATTCCCTGCCAGACATAGGAAAAATGATTACTACATAAGACATAAATAGTATTAGCAGGCAGGAGTCTGAAGGAGTCAAGCTGAATGTGTAGTCTTCTAAGATATATTACTTTTTCATTTTAAGGATGATGGAGTCTGATTGGTTTAGGAAATCCATAGACCTGGAGCCGCTCAAAAGAGAATGATATTTTTATTTCCCCACAAATTCTGGATGCAGGGAAGGTACAGTATAAAGAAACAATCCTTATGTATCTTCAGGTATACCATAACACACACACTATCTACCAATAGCCCCACAATTGTGTACCAGTTTAATTATGGTAAGATTTTGGAAAACAAATATGGGGCCCCACTTTCTCTTGCGGGCACCCTCAAGTAGTGTTCTTGAAGGAAAGGTCTGCAGAAGGCTTTTGACTTGGCAGCAGTCTGAAGTTTTACATAAAACAGGGGCAGGACAAGGAAGGTGAAGGCCCCTGAGCAAAAAATTAGGTGAAAGTGACATCACTCCTGTGATATAATGCATGGCTATGGTCACATACACACCGCGCAATGGGGCTCTGCTTCCATTGGTCTCGGTGATCATGTGAATAGTCTAAAAAAAAGAAAATATATACACTAATAAAACTTTTTTGATCTATGAGGGACAGACTATAAAAATAAAAAAATAGTAAAAAAAGCAAAAGTAAACGAAATAAAAAATTCACATAAAATAAACACCTTTTCACCCAAAAAAATGCGTCTTCAGCAAGGAGTGAATTCTTTTTCTAGTATGTTTGGAATATCCAAATTAGTGATAGAGAATGACTAGTATGAAAAAAATATTTTTTTTTTTTAGGTTAACACTAGAATGTAAAAAAAGCATGTCTGTGCATTACAGTTTTTTAACCCCTTGAAGATAGATAATTTTCATTTCTTTCTTTCATTGTCACATTCAAAGAGCCATAACTTTTTTATTTTTCAGTTGACCTAGCCATATGAGGGCTTGTTTTTTGTGGGACAAGTTTTAGTTTTTATTGGTTTCATTTAATGCACCATATAATGTACTGAGAAACTTTTAAAACTTATTTTGTGGGGTGGAATTGAAAAAAAAAATTGCAATTCCACCAGTTTTTGGAGTTTAGTTTTTACACATTCACTGTGCAATAAAACGACTTTATTCTTCGGGTCAATACAATTACGGCAATGGCAAATTTATATAGTCATTGCATATGGCGCGGGCTCAGCTCCTTGCGGTAGCCGCTCCTCCCTCCATTCAAATGTGGTTTAATGAATCTTTACTTTTTCTGCTTCGAATTCCCACACTTTTTTTCTCTCTCTCGTCCTCCTTATTTCTTCTCCCCCTTCCCACGCCGTGAGACTACCCCATGTTATTTTCTTCTGTTTTGTTTAATTCATTTGTTCACCGATTATATGATACAATTGTACTGATACATGTTACATGATACGTGATGTTGAGATGCCAGTTCAGGTGACCTTTTTTTCTGGATACTCGGTTTGTTGTTGTGTCGATTTTATTGACATGCGAGCCTCAACTGTATGCTTGATTTTTCTTCATATATAATTAAATAAATTAAGAATTTTAAACAAAAATAAACGAAACTACTTTGTTGAAAAATTATAGTATGTGTATGAAAACTATTAAAAAACAAACCCACAAGAATAGCCCACAAAAATCACTAATGGAGTTTAGTCCTGTAGACCCAAAATACCCTTGACCTAAAGCTGATAACCCCTTAATGACCGGGCCCGAAAAGGTCTAAATGACCAGCTACATTTTTAAGTTTTTATCTCTCTGCATTTCAGCAGCCATAACTTTTTTATTTTTTCATTGACGTGGCCGTATGAGGCCTTGTTTTATGCGAGAGAAATTTTATTATTTTTTTCATAGTTTGGAGGTAGAAAAAGGATATAAGGATAAGCTATTCTCTGCATTGCTTTTCTTGTTTATTTTTTTATCCCGTTCACGTTTCATGCTAAACCGTTAGATTAATTCTTTAGGTTATTACGGTCCTTTAGATACCTAATATGTGTAGTTTTTTTTTTATTTAGTATTGGGGCAATAAAATATATTTAATGCAAAATACTTACTCTTTTTTTTTTACTTTTTAAATTTATTTATTATTATATTTTTGTTAATATTTTTGTTACTCAGAGGAGCGCTCATCAGCCTAAGCATTTGCACGTCCTGCCGTCAAAAGACGCTGGGTGGTCGTTAAGGTGTTAAAGGGAACCTGTCACCAGCAATTCACCAATTGAACCCTACTCACCCCTCGCTGGCCGCTGCTCTCAAAGATTCATTGCTGTTAACCCCTCTCCTAAACTCCTCCTCTGACCGTAAATAACGGTCTGCAAACATTTTGCGCCTTTTATGGTAATAATCCAGCAGTCTCGTTCGTTCCTCTTCTTATGCCCGCCCACCACCGAAAACAGGCCCACCCTGAATGCTGTCAATCAAAAGTAAACTGTCACTCAAAAGTAAGGAGGCGAGGTTAACTCGGAAAGGCTTGAGGAATGAAGATATGACTCTCTTGTGCTCATTAGCATACAGCGTGGGAACACTAATTAACTGAATACTAACACACAGAACCAACTTAGAACATAATTATAGGTTACATAAAAAATTATTTTTCACTAACTACCACCAGGTATTGCTGGTTTAATAGGTGAAATGCTGGTGACAGGTTCTCTTTAAGTTAGCCATATAAGTAAGATAAATATCAGTAGCAGGGGTGTAACTAGGAAAGATTGGGCCCCATAGCAAACTCTTGACTGGCCCCCCCCCCTAGGTGCCACAAGCAGCCCCCTTATAGATAGGTGCCATACAGCACCCCTGTAGACAGTGCTATACAGCCCCGCCTATAGACAGTGTCACACCCCACTTGTAGATAGCACCCCCACCTCCCCCTTGTAGATAATGCCATACAGCCCCCCTGTAGATATCGCCATAAAGCCCCCCTGTATATAGCGCTATACAGCTACCACTGTATATAGTGCCACACAGCCCCCCTCCCTTGTATATAGTGCCACACAGCCCCCCCTTAGTAGATAGTGCCGCACAGCCCCCCCTTATTAGATAGTGCCACACACCGACCCCTGTAGATTGCGCCACACACAGCCCCCTGTAGATAGAGCCACAGCCCTCCCTGTTGTAAATAGTGCCATACAGCCCTCCTAGTAGATAGTGCCACACAGACCCCATTTGGTAGTGCCACACAGCCCCTTGTATATAGTGTCACACAGCTCCCCCATGTGTATAGTGCCACACAACTCCCCCTTGTGTATAGTGCCAGACAGATCCCCCTTTGTATAGTACCACACAGCTCCCCCTTGTGCATAGTGCCACACAGCTCCCATTGTGTATAGTCCACACAGCCCCCCCCTTGTGTATAGTGCCACAAGGCAGTGGCACATCCGAGAAAGTTGTATCAGCCAGGTGGATGCCAATCAGACATGGAAAGTTGGGTTTGGAGGCAGGACTATGTGACTCTTCAGGATAGCAGCACCGCCCCATGACTCTTTAATGAGTAATTAGCATATAGTGTGCGCCATTTTAAAAGTAGATTTTAAAGATTTTGCTGCATCTGAAAAAAGCATACATTTGAAAATATTGTCAGGTTATGTATTACCACATGGTGGCGATTCAAGGGGTTAAAACTGCCAGACACGTTCCCATGAAATATACAATGAATTGAGAACAATTCCATCGGCCCTGCAATTTTTTTATTATAAATATATCCTATATAATTACAGCTCCAGAACCAAGCTCTGACATATTCGACTCCAGAACCAAGCTCAATACATAAATACAGCACCAGAACCGAGCTCAGTACATAAATACAGCACCAGAACAAAGCTCAGTACATATATACAGCAACAGAACCAAGCTCAGTACATAAATACAGCACGAAAACCAAGCTCAGTACATAAATACTGCACCAGAATCAAAGCTCAGTACATAAATACAACACCAGAATTAAGCTCATACATATATACATCCCCAGAACCAAGCTCAGTACATATATACAATACCATAACCAACCTCAGTACATAAATACAGTACTAGAACCAAGCTCAGTACATATATACAATACCAGTAGAAAGATCAGTACATAAATACAGCCCCAGAACCAAGCACAGTACATAAATACAGCACAAGAACCAAGCTCAGTACATAAATACAGCACCAGAACCAAGCTCAGTACAGAAATGAAACACCAGAACCAAGCTCAGTACATATATATATTCCCAGAACCAAGCTCAGTACATCTATAAAACACCAGAACAAATACAGCTCAATTTAGTGCAACCCCTGCCGTATAGGTTTGTACAGCGTAAAACTACAGCTCCCAGCATGGTCCGAACAATAGTAAGGATATGCCGGGAGATGCTGTTTCACAAAACAAAATCATCCCCACCATCATCTCGTTGCAGATCATACAGTTACTACATTACTGAGCAGAGGCAGAATAAAACATTTACATTAAAGAGGCTCTGTCACCACATTATAAGTGCCCTATCTCCTACATAAGGAGATCGGCGCTATAATGTAGGTAACAGCAGAGCTTTTTATTTAAAAAAAACAACTGTTTTCACCACTTTATTAGCGATTTTAGATTTATGCTAATGAGTTGCTTAATGCCCAAGTGGGCGTGTTTTTACTTTAGACCAAGTGGGCGTTGTACAGGGGAGTGTATGACGCTGACCAATCAGCGTCATGCACTCCTCTACATTCATTTAGTCAGCGCATAGGGATCCTCTTAGATCGTTATATGCTGTCTTATACTAACACATTAACGATACTGAAGTGCTTAGACAGTGAATAGACATTCCACGGGATGTCTATTCACAATCTCTGCACTTCGTTACTCTGTCTGTGGTAGTTACAGCAGAGGAAGCGTAATCTCGTTGTAACCTGTCATCTACAGCGTAATCTCGCGAGATTACGCTTCCTCTGTTGTAACTACCACAGACAGAGTAACGAAGTGCAGAGATTGTGAATAGACATCCCGTGGAATGTCTATTCACTGTCTAAACACTTCAGTATCATTAATAGTACCCTACATACTGCCCTCTGTAGATAGTGCTCCACAGGTAAGCCATCCCTGTATATAGTGTTCCACATATAGCCCACCCCTATAGATAGTGCTCTACATATAGCCCATCCATGTATATAGTGTCCCACATATAGCTCCCCCTGTATATAGCACCCCACATCCCCACATATAGACCCCCTGTAGATAGTGCACCACATCCCCACATATAGACCCCTCTGTATATAGTGCCCCACATATAGACTCCCCCTGTAGATAGTGCCCCACATATAGACCCCCCTGTATTTAGTGGCCAACATACCCACATATATACCCCCCCCAGTATATAGTGCTCCACATCCCCACGTATAGACCCCCCTGTACATAGTGCCCCACATCCCAACATATAGACCCCCTGTATATAGTCCCCCACATCCCAAGATATAGACCTCCCCCTGTATATAGTGCCCCACATCCCCACATATAGCCCCCCCTGTATATAGTGCTCCACATCCCCACATATAGACCCCCCCCTGTACATAGTGGCCCACATATAGACCCCCCTGTATATAGTGCCCCACATCCCCACATATAGGCCCCCCAGTAGAGAGCGCCCCACATCCCCACATATAGACCCCCCTGTATACAGTGGCCCACATCCACACATATAGACCCCCCTGTAGATTAACGCCACTCACAGTTTTATTAGAAAAAAACAAAAAACTTTACAAACTCACATGATCCCGTTCCCGCGCAGTCCGGTGGGAATCCAGACCTGCTCTCTTCTGAGCAGGTCTGCTGGAGCTGAACGACGCATCATTCAAAGGCGCTAATTGGAAGGGCAGAATGATTTGCCCCGTCAATCAGCGCCTTTCAAGCACGGAAGCAGCACGATGACATCATCGCGCCGCTAGCATAGTTGAAAGGCGCTGATTGGCTGTGCAAGTCATTTTGCCTCGTCAATTAGCCTCATTGTAAGGCGCAGAATGCCCGGCCATTCAGCGCTAATGCATGTATTTGTACCTGCGTGCTATAGACGCAGGTACAATTAGTGCAAGTGGGGTTTGCTGTTGCTAGCACCAGGGCATGAGGGGGCCCGTGTCGCCCAGCCCATAAATGTTAGTGGCTCAGCGGTGCAGGCCCCGTAGTAGCGTCGCTAGTGCTGCAAAATTTGAGAAAACACACTCGCTCTAGTGAGCTCACAGAATCCCCCCTCCTTTATCCTGGCTAGTGCCAGGAGAAAGGAGGGGATTGAACGGTCAAACCTCCTACACTGTGTGTCGCCATTTTTTGAGCTAACACACAGTGTAGTAGGTTAACATACAGTAGTAAACACACAGTAAAACACGTACATGCACAGACCTAACTTACCTGCTCCTGCCGCCGCCACTCCCTCCGGTCCGTCCGCTCCGTCTGCTACCTCCGCTCCAAGTGCACAAGTCCGGAAGCCGCGACCGGAATTAGTAATCTTACTGTCCGGCCGCGGCTTCCGGTCCACAAGAAAATGGCGCCGGACGTCACTCGGCCGAAGACCTTCAATTTGGACTGTGTGGGAACGGCGCATGCGCCGTTCCCACACAGACGCCGTACAGCTTAGTGGATGGAACGGGCCCCGTTCGCATTCACTATGGGACTGTATGTGCCGTATTCTATGTCTGTATGTGTCGTTAATCGACACATACAGAGATGGAAAATAAAATGGCAGCCCCCATGGACAAGAAAAAGTGAAGAAATAAAAAAAAGTAAAACACAAACACACAAATAAATAATTTTTTTTTAAATAAAACACTAAAAGCAAATTGATATAAAAAAAAAAATTTCCGCGACACTCGTCCTTTAACCCGATTTCAGATGGCCATAATATGGTTCCATATGGATACTGTATAATTTGTACCGAGGTTAGAATCAACTCCCATCAGGACACAAAAAAGGGAAACCTTTATCGAATGTTTTGTTTGGGAAGATTTTGCTTCTTTGTTCTGATGGGATCTGATCCTATTCTTGTCACAAAGTATAAGGGTCCTTTAAAAAGCCATATTAAGGATATTTGAAAGCTGTTTAAGGTAAATTTTATTCAGAAGTTCATAGAAAGAATTGTTCAGTCTTGTGAAAATCCCTTTTGTTGTCAGGCCCTAAGACATGTAGAAAAATGTGAAATTAGACAAGGAGTGTCCTGTGATACATCAAACATTATTCTGTCATGAATTAAGAAGAAAAAAAAAGTATTCAGACTCCACAGGAGACGTCATAATATATACTCATACGTGACTATACCAATGCTGGTGCAAGTAGCGGCCGTACAATGCATATTATAATCGGCTGACAGACAGTAAATTACCTTAATAATTCTAAAATAATTATTCCAACACCGTGGTCAAACCACTTAGAAGTCCAATTTCCTAGAGGCCCCGAGAACAATGAGAGCCAATCCTTGCGTTCATATGATTACTCATTCTAATTGGTAAAAGCACAAGTCATACAAGTTACTGCGTGATCCAAGCTATCATTTACCCCACATGCTTTGTCTGTGAAAAATAGCTTGGCAGCATTATGCATCTTTTAACTTCTATCATTTCAAGTCAAAAGCTTTCCCAGGAGTGAGATCTGACATCTGTTAAAATTATTGAAAGATACACACCCAAGACTAGCCCATGTTTATACACCAGAGTGAAAAATTAATATCGGCTTCTGCAGAAAAGCAATTTATCTTGTGGTTTTCCAGGCTGATATTTATGGCAAATATTCCCAGGTGCGGTCGTGTTTTGTTATTGTGTGATACAAATATTATTACATTGGTGTGTAATATAGTATGTTCCTATGTGTGGGAGTCTCCAGTATTCCTATAGGAAAACAAATAAACTTCTAAGAGAGTATATTACAGATAGTGGACCAAAACATAAGCAAACAGTTTTGCAACTTTCTTAGTGGCCAAGCTCCAAAAAGCATTTATCATGAACGCCTTAATTTTATTAGCTAAGGAAAATGTTTCCAATGCCATCAGAACTAAGCAATGATTAGAGCGTAATTTAAGTGGTACTTTTGGGCCAATTCAGATATGGCTTGACCTTTATCAGTAACAGATGGATTTCTGAATTGTGCTCTGGTGTACTCTACTCTAATTATTTTCTTCTTTTACACACTAATTGTGTTTGACTTTCGCAGTCTTTATTAAGAGAATGATATAAGTGATATACAGCAAATTCACGGGGTATGCCATAAACATCTGATAGATACGGGTCCAGCCACAGCTATCGGAAACAGCCAAGCAAGCTGTTTGGCTCAGCTGTTTCCCTAAATCTCATAGGAATGATTATAGACAGCCACCCACATGCTGGGCCATCCCTCCAATCATTCACAGTCTGGATGCAGCCGCCGGTGGCCACCTAACCAGGTGGGAATGCGGTTAGGTGACTCGCGACCTGGAGATAGGTGCCGGTCCCAGAGCATCTATCAGAAATGTATGGCATATCCTGTGAAGTTGGGAGACCCTTTTATTAAAGGGACACTATGCCTGAAGTTTTATCTTCAATACATTTGATGTGCAGTTGAATGCAATGCTCTGTTCCATGCAAACAGGTTGAGGGGAAGCAGGCTGTAGTGTTTTTTTAAAGTATTCATATGAGATTAGAGACATAATTTAGAAACAGCACCACGCGTGTTCATGGGTTCTGTATGGTATTACAGCCCCATTAAAGTGAATGTAGTACCAGTCACAGCACATGGCCAAGAGTGGTGCGGTTTCTGAAAAAATAACAGATACATTTTTCTAATCTCGTACAACCTTTTTGTGGTGTCACTGATTAAAAGTCCATTCAATGTCCGTCCCTATGATCACTTTTGTATCAAACATATATTCAGTTCTCTAGAAACATTTACATCCATTAGTGTTTTTCTTTCTCTCCCTGTTGCTCTGCAACAGAATGCTCACTCCTGGGCTGCTTCTGATGATGTCATCAGGGCTTACTATTTAAACCCAGCAAGGTCTTCCACGCATTACCCGAGTATCCGTTTCTATACTGATACGGCTTCAAGCCTGTTATATACCTATTGTCACGGTTTGTGGGTATGTGGACCCACTAGGTCGCACCGCTGTAGCGCGGAGGCAGCTGGCCAAACAACAGAGCACCCCAGTAATATAAAGTCCCGCACTAGGGTACCTGGATAGTCCAGACAGTGGCCGCAGCTCTGGCACGGATGGAGGTGGGGGCAGCAGGTAACGCCAGACGTGGCGGATGACAGCAGGTGCTGCAGGTTGTGCCAGATGTGGCGAATCACACTGGACGTGGAAGGTGACACCGGACGTGGCAGATGACACAGGACGTGGCAAACGACAGCAGGTGCCGTAGTCATGACTTCAAGACTAGTAGGCACAGGAACAAAAACACAGCACGGGATACAGGAACAGGTAACAGGGCATGGGTGACAACTGGAACGGGAAACACTAAGAGACCATTTGCAAGACAGACTTGGGATACACTAACAATGCTCTGGCAAGGATCAGAAGGGCAGAGGCCCTCTTATAGTCCAGGAAATCATGTGAGTTGATGTTGATGATTGTTTTCATGTGCGCACGCAGGCCCTTTAAGATCGAGCATGAGCGTGCGCGCGCACGCTACGGGACACAGCAGACCGGAGTGAAAGTGAGCACTGGCATCTCCTAGGAAGGAGATGGGGACCAGCGCTCACTGATCCATGGCTGCGGGAGCTGGGAAGTGAGTAAAACAGATGGCCCGCGTCCATGGACGCTACAGTATCCCCCCTCTTACGCCCCCTCTTCTTGGGGCCAGAGCGAGAGAGGAACTTCTTAACGAGAGCAGGGGCATCGAGATTCTCCTCCGGCTCCGAGGACCTCTCCTCAGGACCAAACCCCCTCCAGTCCACCAAATAGAAAGTCCTTCCTCCTAACCTTTTGCAGTCCAGGATCTCCCTCAACTACAACACATCAGAAGAACCGCTGGGAGCAACTGTGGAACTTGAAGTCTTGCTGTAGCGGTTCAGGGCCACTGGTTTCAGGAGGGACACATGAAAGGAGTTGGGGATTCTGAGGGTAGGAGGCAGCTTATACAAAGGCGTAGCTAGGTTCTCCAGCACCCGGGGCAAAGATTCAGTTTGGCGCCCCCTCCAACCTCTTTCCCAACATCCCCTTCCCCCTCGCCATGTTTTTTTTCCCTACCAATCAATGACGTGTCATTTCTTTTCCACATTTTTTTTATGTAACTCAAGCATAAAAACATTTGTACATTTTACAAGCAATATAGTTCTATACACAACACCAGAACCAAGCTCATTACATATATATACAGCACCAGAACAAAGCTCATTACATATATACAGCAGCAGAACCCAGCTCATTACATATATACAGCACCAGAACAAAGCTCGTTACATATATACAGCATCAGAACCAAGCTCAGTACATAAATACAGCATCAGAACCAAGCTCAATACTTATATACATCCCCAGAACCAAGCTCGGTACATATATACAGCACCAGAACAAATCTCATTACATATATACAGTACCAGAACAAAGCTCAGTACATAAATACAGCTCCAGAACCAAGATCATTACATATATACAGCACCAGAACATAGCTCAGTACATAAATACAGCTCCAGAACCAAGCTCAGTACATAAATACAGCTCGAGAACCAAGCTCAGTACCTATGTATAGTACCAGAACCAAGCTCAGTACATATATACAGCGAGGGGGGTCACGAGGGGGTGGGGTCAAGAGGGGGGTCAAGAGGGTGGGAGTCGCGAGGGGGGGCGGAAGCCGCAAAAAAGTGCCTGGAGTCACAAGAGTTTCTAAAATCATGAAATAATGTCATTTATTTTATGATTTTAGAAACACTAGTGTTCCAAGGCACTAAAGTGTTTACACTGTGTACTCACCAGTCACCACTGTCCTGTGTTTTGTTGTACTCTGCAGTGCTCTGCTCCCTCTCTCCAGGCAGACTGCTGCATCATGGTCGGTGTGGTGCTCGCGCCCCCCCTCTAAGTTGCACCCGAGGGACATGCCCCACCTGCCCACCTAGCTACGCCCCTGGCTTATAGGAGACAGGGTTTATCTGTTGCAGAATCTCATAAGGACCGAGGAACCTGGGAGCAAACTTGTATGAATGCACCTTCAAGCGAATGTTCTGTGAGGACAGACAGACTTTGGTACCTGGAAGATACTGAGGCGGCTCTCTTTTTGTATCCGCTTTTCGCTTCATGCGATCGACTGCCAGAAAAATAGAGGACCGGGTCTGTTGCCAGATTTGCAGAAAGTCCCCAAATGCAGAGTCAGCAGCGGGTACATGAGATATTTGTCGACACTGGAAGAGGGACTCTAGGATGTTGGCGGTACACAATGTAAAACGAAGTGGAAGTGGTGGACTCACTTGTGTGGTTGTTGTACGAGAACTCGGCGCATGGAAGAAGCTGTATGCAGTTATCATGCTGTAAGGAGATGAAGTGGCGGAGATAATTCTCGATGATCTGGTTGATCCTCTCGACTTGCCCATTGGACTGGGGGTGATAGGCTGAGGAAATGTCCAATCTCACATCCAGGCGTTTACAGAGGGCTGTCCAGAACTTTGAGGTAAATTGAACCCCCCGATCGGACACAATGTGAAGGGGCAAGCATGCAAGCGGAAGATGTGCTCAATGAAGAGACTCGCCAGTCGGGGAGCAGAAGGTAGGCTGGTCAGTGGGATAAAATGCGAAATCTTCGAGAACCGGTCCACCACAGTGTTGCATCCTGCTGAGGAAGGAAGGTATGTGACATAGTCCATCGCAATATGCTGCCAGGGGGCATTGGGTACAGGCAGAGGTTGAAGCAGGCTGGAAGGCTTGGTGTGAATAACCTTGTTAGAAGCACACACCGTGCAAGAAGAGACAAAGTGCACAACATCTTTGGGTAGCATGGGCCACCAGAATTGACGAGCAATCAGGTCTCGGGTTTTACTAACACCAGCGTGCCTAGCCGGTTTAGAACTGTGTCCCCAGTGGAGAATTCGTCTCCTGTCTGGCAACCGAACAAAAGTCCTCCCCGGAGGGATGTCTCTAACCCGCAAAGGATTGGCAGTGACAATGCAGGACGGGTCTATGATACTTTGAAGGAACTCCACTGTGTCATCCGTCTCAAATGACCTGGACAGGGCATTGGCCCTCACATTCTTGTCAGCGGGACGGTAGTGGAGCACAAATTGGAAACGGGAGAAGAACAGCGACCACCTGGCTTGACAGGGATTTAGTCTTTGAGCGGACTGAAGGTAGGTGAGGTTCTTGTGGTCAGTGTAGATCAGGATGGGGTGAGCTGCGCCCTCTAGCAGATGTCTCCACTCCTCCAGAGCCAATTTGATGGCCATTAGATCCCGATACCCAATAGATTAATTGCGCACTGCAGAAGAAAAAAGCCTCGAGTAGTAGCCACATACTACTGCCTTTCCTTTGGAGCTCCTCTGGAACAGAAGTGCACCTGCACCAACAGAAGAAGCGTCCACCTTCAATGAAAACTGCCGAGATACATCAGGATGATCGAGGATCCAGGCTGAAGTGAAAGCTGTTTTGAGACGAATAAATGTGGACTCTGCCTCTGGAGTCCACACCTTGGCGTTCACACCCTTCTTGGTAAGGGTAGAGAAGGGTGCTGTCAGTGATGAGAAGTTTGGGATAAACTGACGGTAGAAGTTGGCGAATCCCAGGAAACACTGTATGACCTGAGGCCTTGAGGACGTGGCTACTCCAGCACAGATCTCACTTTCTCAGGATCCATCTTGAGACCTTGATCCGAGATGATGTAGCACAGGAAGGGCAGAGAACTCTTCTCAAAAACGCAATTCTCTAGCTTGGCATATAACCTATTCTCCCTAAATCGTAGTAGAACTTGAAGGACATGCCTCCGACGAGTCGCCGGATCTGGGGAGAAAATCAAACTATCACCGTGATAAACTACAACACAGATATACACAGTCAGCTAAGTGGACGTTATACTGTGTAGGGGTACTACAAGTTAGATAATACTGTGGGCACAAGGGGTTGTAATATATTATATTATTAAATATTATTATTATACTGTATGGGGACACTAAAGGGACATTATAATTTTTTATGGGGCATTTCTTTTTAATAATGGGGTGGGGCGCCGAACGATCATTTCGCACTGGGTGCCATCTATCCTAAGGCCGGCCCTGCCTGCTATCCCTCCTGCCTGCCCTGGGTCTACAATTTTGCTGCCTCTACCGCCTTGCTACGATGGGGATCCTAAGGTCTATAGAGGTTTTATCAATCAATGTATGATTCAATTTAAGTTACGTGCCCATCAAGGGCAAACTCCATCTTGGAATGAGTGGGCCCGGAATTCTCTAATCTACCACTGTTTCTAGAGACTTTCCATACAGTGTTCGAGGAACCGGATCAAACATCCTATTTAGCTGCCTCACTGTTAACTCTCAATCAAGGGGAGTCAACTGTAGGGGAGTACGCCATCTCCTTCTGTATGCTGGCAGTGGAGCTGGCTTGGAATAATGAGGCCTTAGTGGCGACTTTCTGGTAGGGCCTTGCTACTCGTATAAAGGATGAATTTGCAGCTCGAGAGCTTCCTACTACCTTGGATGCCCTAATACTTCTGGCAACCCGGATCGATATGAGGAACCATGAGTGCACTTTGGAAGTCCGTCGGGAGAGGAGATTCTATAGACTGGCAAGCAAGTTTCATGGACCCCTACTGCCTTTTTTAGTTATTTCACTTGAAGAGCCCATGAAGGGGATAGGGAGGCTGTCAAGTTGGCCTTGGAGGAATGGAGACATCTGCTGGAGGGCGCTATTTATCCCATCATCATCTATAAGAACCTCACGTACCTTCAGTCTGAGCAACAATTACATCCTCATCAAGCCAGATTGTCGCTGTTTTTCTCCCAATTCCAGTTCCTACTCCATTTCCGCTCTGCAGAAAAAAATGTGAGGGCCAATTCTCTATCTTGGTTATTTGAGATGGATGACTCTGAAGAAGCTCCCCAATATATCATAGATTCTTCCAGAATTATTGCCGTTAACCCTATGCAAATTAGAGACATTCCCCCTGGAAAGGCTTTTGTTCGTCCTGCAGACAGGAAGAGGATTCTCCTCTAGGGACACAATTCCAAACTGGCTGGGCACTCTGGTGCTCGTAAAACACGGGTCTTTATATCTCATCATTACTGGTGGCCCACGCTGCCTATAGATGTTGTGGACTATGTTGCTTCTTGTACCAATTGTGCTCAAGAAAAGTCCTCTCATTCCGAGCCTGCTGGTCTACTTTAGCCTCTGCCCATTCCCAATGGACCTTGGCAACACATTGCCATGGCTTGCCATGGATTTTTATCACCAACCTTCTGCAGGTTGCAATACTGTCTGGGTCACGGTGGATCGCTTTTCTAAGATGTCACATTTCATCCCACTAACTGGCTTTAATTCTGCTCCTCATCTGGAAAATCTATTTTTACAGCATATCTTTCGTCTGTACGGACTGCCCATCTATATTGTGTCTGATCTGGGTGTGCAATTTACGTAAAAATTCTGGAGAGCCCTCTGTAAACTTCTTGATGTGAGATTGGACTTTTCTTCTGTGTATCACCCAAGTTGAAAGGATTAATCAAATACTGGAGAATTATCTTCGTAATTTTATTTCTGATCAACATGACAACTGTGTGCAGCTCCTTCCTTGGGCCGAGTTCTCTTACAATAACTACACAAGTGAATCTACTGCCTCTTCCCTATTCTTCACTGTATACAGCCAACATTCACGTGTTTCTCTTCCTGTGCATGCTACATCTCAAGTACCTGCAGCTAACTCTTAATTTGAAGACTTTTATTCACATCTGGCAGCAAACCAAGTCCTCCATCCTACAGGCGGTAGACCACATGAAGAAAAATGCTGATAGAAAAAGAAAAAAGCCTCCTCAGTTTCTTCCTGGTGCCAAAGTTTGATTATTGTCGAAGAATATTAGTTTTAAAATCCCCTCTTACAAATTTTCCCCACAGATTTCTTGGCCCTTTCAATCCTGTGTCATATAGGCTACGGGTGCCTCAGACTCTCAAAATTCCCAACTCCTTCCACGTGTCCCTCCTAAAGCCCCTGTGTTATGGAATTATGTTATAGAATTATGGTTGAGCAATTCCCCAAAGGCTGCTGGAGACGCTGGGAGAAAGCGTGCAAATAAATTTGAAACCTCAAATACGTCACAACTCTGATCGACATAGTCTAAGGCTACTCTAAGGTCTTCGCCAGAGCCAACCGCAAGGCAGGATGGTTTTTGCTGCATAGAACCCAGGTTGTCTTAGCAGAGTTCAGTCCTGAACAGGAATCAGACAGACAGAGGGTAAACAGATTGTTCAAAACAGTAAGCAAGTGAATATCGGGTAAAGCAGAGGTCAGAACAAGTCGGGAGCAGGTAATCAAAATCAGTAAACAAAGTGTTATCCAAATACTTCGCCGAGGTCTATTTACAAGATGTCCAGAAGTCAGTGGTAAAGGGTGTAGGTAAGTAGCTTGATCAAAACACATGAATACTGGAAAACCGCAAGTAAAGAACAGGTGGAGGAAGCTAGGTATAAATACTAACCCTACACCTGATAGGCAGAAGGACAGAGAAAAGAGGAAGGCTCAAAAAACCAGAACCGGCCAGAAGCTAGAACAGTAGTCATGGTGATCTTAAGGGAACAGGCGTTTTCCTAACAGTACCCCCTTTCTACGAGGGGCCACCGGACCATTAAACCTCGGCCTAGGTTTCAAAGTAAATTTTTAATGAAAGATTTTAACTAAACGACCAGCATGTACTGAATGGGCAGGAACCCAAGTTCGTTTATCTGGCCCATACCTTTTCCAGTGCACCAAGTACTGGAGAGTACCCCTGACCCTCCTAGAATCCACAAACCTCTGAACCTCAAACTCCATATCTCCTTCTACCTGGACTGGAGGAGGAGGTTTCCTGCGTGTATCAGATGGTGTAAAAAATATTTTTGTCGCTTCCTGCACTGTGTGTGCTTCCAACAAAGTTGCTCACTTCAAACCTGCCGGCCTGCTCCAACCTTTGCCTGTGCCCAATGCTCCCTGGCAGCATATAGCAATGGACTTTGTCACAGACCTCGGCAGGATGCCTTACGGTCTGGGTTGTGGTGGACCGATTCTCAAAGATGTCACATTTTATCCCGCTGACCGGCCTACCTTCTGCTCCTTAATGGGCACAGCTCTTCCAGCACATTTTCCGCTTACATGGCCTGCCCCTTCATATTGTGTCTGATCAGGGGGTTCAGTTTACCTTGAAATTCTGGAGAGCCCTCTGTAAACTCCTAGATGTGAAGTTGGACTTTTCCTCAGCCTACCATCCCCAGTCCAATGGGCAAGTTGAGAGGATCAACCAGATCATGGAGAATTATCTACGCCACTTCATCTCTTCACAGCACGATAACTGGGTACAACTTCTTCCATGGGCCAAGTTCTCATACAACAACCACACAAGTGAGTCCACCACTTCCACTCCATTTCACATTGTATACGGTCAACATCCAAGTCGAGAGGATTAACCAAATCGTAGAGAATTAGCTATGACACTTCATTTCCATGCAGCATGATGACTGGGTACAGCTTCTTCCTTGGGCCGAGTTCTCATACAACAACCACACAAGTGAGTCCACTGCTTCTTCACCATTCTTCATTGTCTACAGCCAACAACCACAAATTCCGCTTCTTGTTTCAGCTACGTCCCAGGTGCCCGCAGCTGACTCTGCATTCAGGGACTTTCTACAGATCTGGCAGCAAACCCGGTTCTCTATCCTGCTGGCAGTCGATCGCATGAAGTGAAAGGCGGATACAAGAAGAAGAAAGCCGCCTCAGTATCTTCTGGGTACCAAAGTCTGGCTGTTCTCAAGGAATATCCGTCTAAAGGTACCTTCGTACAAGTTTGCTCTCAGGTTCCTCTGACCTTTTGAGAACATACAGCAAATTAAGATCAGGTGATATTGCAGAAACCACTATCCCCTTACATAAAGTAGGTTCAGGATGAATGTCAGGGACCTGTGAGGAACAGAAACTTCGAGATAATGCGTCAGTCCTGACATTTTTAGATGCGGGGCTTGAGGTTACAATAAAGTCAAACTTGGTAAAGAACAAGGCCCAACTAGCCTGTCTGGGATTGAGTCTTTTGGCTGATTCTAAAAAATTCAGGTTTTTATGGTTACATAGTTACATAGTTACATTGTTTGTATGGTTGAAAAAAGACACATGTCCATCAAGTTCAACTAAGGGATGGGAAAGGAGAAGTAAAAAAATTCTACACATAGGAGCTAATATTTTTTTTTCTAGGAAAATATCTAAGCCTTTTTTAAAGCCATCTACTGTCCCTGCTGTGACCAGCTCCTGCGGTAGACTATTCCATAGATTCACAATTCTCACAGTAAAGAAGGCTTGCCGCCTCTGCAGGTTGAACCTTTTTTTCTCCAGACGGAGGGAGTGCCCCCTTGTTTTTTGAGGGGGTTTTACATGGAACAGGATTTCACCATATTTTTTGTATGTGCCATTCATATATTTATATATGTTAAACATGTCCCCCCTTAGTCGTCCTTTTTCAAGGCTAAATAGGTTTAGTTCTTTTAATCTTTCCTCATAACTCATATTCTCCATGCCCCTTATTAGCTTCGTTGCTCTTCTTTGTATTTTTTCCAACTCCAGGGCATCCTTTCTATGAACTGGAGCCCAGAACTGAACTGCATATTCTAGATGAGGCCTCACAAGACTTAAGCCATGCATTTAACCCCCTGAGCTCCCGCTGTCTTTCCTGTGATGCGCATAGCACAGGCAGTATTCCTGAGAATACAACCTTGGAGGTCCTTCCCTTCAGCTTGTAGCCTAGTTCTTTAAAATTATTCTTAAGGCTCCTCCACCTACCATTTATTCTGTCGTTGGTACCCACATGGACCACGACAGCTGCATCATCACCAGCCCCTCCCAGCAATTTGTCCACCTGTTCCACCACATGCCAAACCCTGGCACCAGGGAGTCAGCAAACCATTCGGTTGAGGGGGTCTTGGCGACAAATTATTCTATCCGTCTTCCTGATTATAGAATCCCCTACAACTATCAATTGTCTTGCCTTACCTGCATTACCATCCCGCCGACTACTAACTGGGCTGTTCTCCCGGCTGTTAGGGAGATCAGTATCCACTAGGGCTGCCATTTCTGAGACCGACACTCTCGCATCATCACCCAACTTGGCAATTTTGCTTGGAATGTCAGAAACAGGATTGGCCTTCCTTTTCTGAGACCCCTTTCTACTGCCCCTAACTACATTAACCAAGCTACTTGCCTGATCCTGCTCACCCATGTCTTCACCCTCCAGTTCTAACCCACTAACTACATGTTCCGTGAGCAGCAAGCTCAGCTGAAGATTGTCTATCTTCCTCAGTGTTGCATTCTGCTCCTCCAGATCTCTAATGTGAGCTTCCAGGTGAACAACATGCTCACATCTGCCACAGAGCTATTCACCCTGGAACTCCGGCTCCATTCGTGCATTCATATGGCAAACTGTGCACTAAAGAAAACCTCCAATCTTGCTATCCATTATCCGAGTTACAACAAAACAGTGAACAATTGTCAAAGTAAAAGAAAAGTACTTACTGGGGCTTTAACTCATCTTTTTAACTCCGGTTTTAGAACTCCACTTACACTACCGTTCAAAAGTTTAGGGTCACTTAGAAATTTACTTATTTTTGAAAGAAAAGCACAGTTTTTTTCAATGAAGATAACATTAAATTAATCAGAAATACACTCTATACATTGTTAATGTGCTAAATGACTATTCTAGCTGCAAACGTCTGGTTTTTAATGCAATATCTACATAGGTGTATAGAGGCCCATTTCCAGCAACCATCACTCCAGTGTTCTAATGGTACATTGTGTTTGCTAACTGTGTTAGAAGGCTAATGGATGATTAGAAAACACTTGAAAACCCTTATGCAATTATGTTAGCACCGCTGTAAACAGTTTTGCTGTTTAGAGGAGCTATAAAACTGACCTTCCTTTGAGCTAGTTGAGAATCTGGAGCATTACATTTGTGGGTTCGATTAAACTCTCAAAATGGCTAGAAAAAGAGAGCTTTCATGTGAAACTCGACAGTCTATTCTTGTTCTTGGAAATGAAGGCTATTCCATGCGAGAAATTGCCAAGACACGGAAGATTTCCTACAACGGTGTGTACTACTCCCTTCAGAGGACAGCACACACAGGCTCTAACCAGAGTAGAAAGAGAAGTGGGAGGGCCCGCTGCACAACTGAGCAACAAGACAAGTACATTAGAGTCTCTAGTTTGAGAAATGGACGCCTCACAGGTCCTCAACTGGCAGCTTCATTAAATAGTACTCGCAAAACGCCAGTGTCAACGTCTACAGTGAAGAGGTGACTCCGAGATGCTGGCCTTCAGGGCAGAGTGGCAAAAAAAAAGCCATATCTGAGACTGGCTAATAAAAGGAAAAGATTAATATGGGCAAAATCACACAGACATTGGACAGAGGAAGATTGGAAAAAAGTGTTATGGACAGATGAATCGAAGTTTGAGGTGTTTAGATCACACAGAAGAACATTTGTGAGACGCAGAACAACTGAAAAGATGCTGGAAGAGTGCCTGACGCCATCTGTCAAGCATGGTGGAGGTAATGTGATGGTCTGGGGTTGCATTGGTGCTGGTAAAGTGGGAGATTTGCACAACGTAAAAGGGATTTTGAATAAGGAAGGCTATCACTCCATTTTGCAACGCCATGCCATACCCTGTGGACAGCGCTTGATTGGAGCCAATTTCATCCTACAACAGGACAATGACTCAAAGCACACCTCCAAATTATGCAGGAACTATTTAGGGAAGAAGCAGGCAGCTGGTATTCTATCTGTAATGGAGTGGCCAGCGCAGTCACCAGATCTCAACCCCATAGAGCTGTTGTGGGAGCAGTTTGACCGTATGGTACGCAAGAAGTGCCCATCAAGCCAATCCAACTTGTGGGAGGGCCTTCTGGAAGCATGGGGTGAAATTTCTCCCGATTACCTCAGCAAATTAACAGCTAGAATGCCAAAGGTCTGCAATGCTGTATTTGCTGCAAATGGAGCATTCTTTGACGAAAGCATAGTTTGAAGGACAAAATTATTATTTCAAATAAAAATCTTTATTTCTAACCTTGTCAATGTCTTGACTATATTTTCTAGTCATTTGATAAATATAAGTGTGAGTTTTCATGGAAAACACAAAATTGTCTGGGTGACCCCAAACTTTTGAACGGTAGTGTATATTACAAGCCACTTAAACCACCAAGCTCAGACAGTAATTTCATGTCTGGCTCCTTTTCCAAAGTGGCGCCACTCTTCAAACGCCCAGTTAATAGCAAGAAGCTCACGATTACCCATATTGTAATTTTTTTCCGTGGAAAAAAATTTGAGAGGAAAAAAAAAGCACAGGCACACAAATTAGTCAATAATGAAGACCCTTGAAACAACACCTATTTCTGAGGCAAAAGCCTCAACAATAAAGGGACTAGAAAGGTCAGGTTGAACAAGTACAGGCGCTTTCATAAAACACTGTTTTAAGGTTTCAAAGGCGGAGACCGCAATAGGTTTCCAATTTACAAGATCAGAACCCAATTTCGTAAGATCCGTCAAGGGTTTGGCAATGGAGGAAAAATTCTGAATAAATTTTCGGTAATAATTAGCAAAACCCAAGAACCTCTGCAAAGCTTTTAGTGAAATGGGTTGAACCCAATCAAGAATTGCCTGAACCTTAGCGGTGTCCATACGAAAATCATGAGGAGACAGCACATATTCCAAGAAGTTAACTTCCTGAACTCCGAAAATACATTTTTTCAATTTCAGGTGAAGTCAGTTTTCCCTCAGTACTTGAAGGGCGGACCTTAAATGTTGAACATGAGAGGACTAATCGGAATAAAGCACAAGAATATCATCCAGATACACCACCACATAGCGTCCAATGAAAATTCTGAAAATGTCATTAACCAGATTTTGAAAAACCGCTGGAGCATTACTTAAACCAAAAGACATGATCAAATACTCATTATGACCATCTGGAGTATTAAATGCTGTCTTCCACTCACCCCCTTTGCGGATACGAACCATATTGGGGCCCTGTGTACATCTAGTTTAGAGAACCACTTGGCTCCTGAGATCTGATTAAATAGGTCCGGGATGATTGATTCTTGACGGTAATCTTATTTAATTTACAATAGTCAATACGGGGTCTTAAACCGCCATCTTTTTTTTCAATAATGAAAAAAACCTGCACCCGCCGGAGAAGTAGATGGGCGAATATGACCCTTACAGAGACTGTCCTGAATATAATCTTTCATGGCCTGTCTTTCCGTAGCAGAAAGATTATAAATCCGCCAATTGGGCAGTTTCGCATTAGGGAGAAGTATAATGGGACAGTAGTACGGCTTATGACGATTCACAACCGATTTCAGAAAAGACATCCTCAAAATCTTAAATACACTCAGGGAACAATGTTGCGTTACAAGATACGTTAGTAGTAGACAAAGATATGCAAGAATCATTACATTTAGAATTTCACTTAATCAAATCTGCTTTTACCTAATCAATAACCGGGTTATGTGTCTGCAACCATGGAATACCCAATATTACTTCAAAAGGCAAATTTTCTAGAATAAAGAAAGTGATTTATTCAGAATGTAAAGTACACACTTCCAATGTAACAGGCGCAGTAGAGAGCTTGACCAATCCCTGAGTGAGAGGAGTATTATCAATAGCAGAGCAATACCGGAGCTGGACGTTCTGGATGCTTGACTTTTGGAACAGTTCTTGAGTGTATGACCAGCGTCCCGGCAATAGAAACACAGTCCCTTGCGGTTTCAAAAAATTCTCAGTTCCTGAGAAGACATAGTGGAGCCCAACTGTATGGGCTCTAGTGCATCAGATGAAGGGATCTCAGCGCAGGGAAGGGGAGCGGTCATCACTGACCTTTCATTTCTGTGCTCACGTAGTGGTCGGTCCAAACACACAACAAGGGTCATGGTATCGTCTAGAGTCAAGGGCGAAAGGTAATTTATTAAGAGATCTTTCATAGTTTCAGAAAGGCCTCAGCGAAATTGGCATCGGAGTGCAGCATCATTCCATTGAGAAGAAATAGACCCTAGTCAAAATTCCGAACAATATTCTTCGACAGGATGCAGTCTTTGCTGGAGAGATAACATATTGGCCTCAGCCACTGCAGTGATATCTGGTTCTCTGTAAATTAAACCTAGGGCCGCAAAGAAGGTCTCCACAGAAAAAAGTTCAGGGGCAACAGGTCCCGATGAAAAGGCCCAGGTTTGAGGATTACCCTGCAGAACTGAAATGACGATACCCACTCGCTGTTGCTCAGTACCCAAGGAGATAGGTCTTAGTCGAATATATACAACTTATGATCACCAGAGAAATGATCAGGTAAGTTCACCTTAGGTGCCACGAGAGTTGCGACCGGAATGACTGCTTGGGCCTGCATAGTTTCATGATGTTGGACCCTCATGGCCAGTTCTTGTATAAGCTGAGTCAGATTGTCCATCTGTTCCAACAGGGCTTGCATAGGTTCAACCGTGAAAGGATATATGTTATGTTATGTTATGGATTGCTAGTTGGGCAATTCCCCAAAGGCTGCTGGAGACTGCCAGGAGAAAGCGTGCAAATAAATCTGCAGCCTCAAATCCATCACAACTCTGATCGACAGAGTCTAAGGCTACTCTAAGGTCTTTGCCAAAGCCGACCGCAAGGCAGGATGGTTTTTGCTGCATAGAACCCAGGTTATCTTAGCAGAGTTCAGTGTTGGATAAGAGGTGCAATGCAGGCAAACCTGAATAGGAACCAGACAGCCAGAGGATAAACAGAACATCCAAAACAGTAAGCAAGTGGATATCAGGTAAAGCAGAGGTCAGAACCAGCCAGGAGCAGATAATCAAAATCGGTAAACCAAGATTTATCCATATACACGCCGAGTCTAATTTCCAAGAAGTCCGGAAGTCAGAGGTAAAGGGTGTAGGTAGGTAAGTAGCTTGATCAATGCATGCAGACGGGAAAATCAAAAGCAAAGAACAGGTGGAGGAAGCCAGGTATAAATACTAACCCTACACCTGATAGGCAGAAGGACAGAGAAAAGAGGTAGGCTTAAATTAAAACCACAGCCATCCAGAAGCTAGAACAGTAGTCATGGTGATCTTAAGGGAACAGGTGTTTTCCTTACACCGTGGTTCTGAATTGCTACAGCAAATCCCCATGTCTTGTAACTTCTCCCAGTGGTGCTTCTGACATCTTCCAAGTCAAGGAGATTCTGGACAATAAGAGGGTAAGAGGAAAAATTTTCTACCAGATTGACTGGAAGGGGTTTGGTCCCAAGGAGAGATCATGGGAACCTGAAGAGAACATTGATGCTCCTGCGCTTATCAAGGGGTTCCTCCTGCGTTCTGGACCTAAGAAGAGTGGGTGTAAAGGGGTGGGGGTACTGTAGCGCAGGTGGTGGCCGTTTGCCGCTATCTGGCTTCCCCTAGTGGCCACCAGCATTTATTACCTTCTTGCCTGCATCCTGCTCCTTCTTCCCAGGAACAAGCATGTACTGCTCCCATCTGTGCCTCACTCCCATAGGGCTATATTCTTCCCTAGCCTATTCCTGTTTTCCCTGTCCTACTTAAGTCCTTCCTGTGCCTGAGTGTTGTTGTGTCTACCCATATTCATTTAGCAAATGGTCCCATAGTATCCTGCTCCCAGTGTTCCCGTATCCGGTTTCCTGTATCCCGTATCCAGTAATTGTGTTTGTTCCTAGGTAAAGTCTAGCGTTGGAGTCGAGTTCATTATCTGCCATGTCAAGTGTCATCTGCCACTGCCACGCCAAGTGACTTCTGTGCTACATGTCATCTGTACCAAGGAATCTGCTACGACAAAGTGTCTGCTACGACACGTGTCTGTCTGAACTTCAATACAGGTACTCTAGTTCTAAAGACTTTCATTGTCGGTAGTTTGGGCAGCTGCTACTATGGTAAGGCGGAGAGGCCTAGTTGGTCCACATACCCCCAGAGCCATGACACACTGCTATGCAACACAGCAGAGAACCGGCGGCTATGGCGCTAGCTTGGCTTCCGAGTAGGCGCCATTTTTAAAAACCCTTTCCTGACGTAAATAGGCATATTAGCGATGGGAAAGGGTTAAGCATGGAAATAACAGGAGATACCAAACAATGTATTTGCCCCAAAATATATATTTTGAAATAAATACCAATAAATAAGTTCTGTTTACTGGTTAAAAATGTCCCCTAGTTATTTCTTGTCTATATGTTTAGGATAAAGCGGGGTTACAACTGATATGGCCACCTCTAAAGTGATCACAGGGATTGACCAGTTATACAATGATACGACAGCTTGGGAAAAATCACTCATAATTAAAGGGAATCAGAATTTTTTTCATTATAAACATTTTCATTTTAATTTTTTTGTTATATTTTTTATGTGACTAAAAATCTTGAATCCTTCAGTTTTCACACTAGCCTCTGGAGAACAGACAATAGGCTGACACGTCTTGTCTTAAAGGGGTTGGCCACCATCAGCATATACTTACAAAAGTACCCCAGATAATAACGAAAGCCCTAATGAATTGTATTGAGAGCTAATAAAGTAAATTATTTATGATTTATGTTGCCTCTCCACCTTACCATGCTCCAGTTTCCGTGCTCTCTCAGCAGATGCTTGTGGGCAGGACATGTCAAAAATTAAAGTAAAACTCACAACATGCATCATTCCCAGCACAAGCACAGCACATCCTTCTTTGCCTGTCATTCTCAGCTACCACTGTGCAGCTGTATAATAAAGTGTGTTTCGCAATAAACCCAGCAGTATAATAAAAATGCTAAGATTCCCCTATTCTCATGTGTGAATACACATTTATTATATGCCCCCACAAAACTGCGCTCTTGCCCGCTCTCCATAAATACACACACACAAATATATATATATGTATTTACACACATCTTATTTATGTGTATATATATATATATATATATATATATATATATATATATATATATATATATATATATATATATGTATATGTGTGTGTGTGTATGGAGATATCTATATACAATATGTAGATATGTTTTAATGTGTATACATATATGTACACACTTCACTCTCAAGTAGTGTCCCAGGTGACGACTACAATCACTATACAGAGATACGTAAAATGCCCCCATAGAACCCCCACACAGTATAATGCCACTATAGCTGCCCCACACAGTATAATGCCCCGTAACTGCCCCATACAGCATAATGCCCCCATAGCTGCCTCCATACAGTATAATGCCCCCATAGCTGCCCCATAGCTGCCCCATAGCTGCCCCCATACAGTATAGTGCCCACACATATGCCCTCATACAGTATAATGTCCCCGTAGCTGCCCCCATACAGTATAATGCTCACACAGATGTCCCCATATGGTATAATGCCCCCATAGCTTCCCCCATACAGTATAATGCTCTCTTTGCTGCCACCATACAGTATAATGCCCCATAGTGGCTAATAAAAAAATAGATACATGGGCTACATTCACATGATGAATCCAACTATTAGTAATATGAATGCCGTTCACTGAGTAGATTGATTAACTGCCTGAATAGAACGATTAAAATTGAATTTGAATAATAAAATATAAAATATGGCTCATATAGCCCAATTACAACATATGTTCAGGCTCAGACACAGTGGTCAGGAATAGGAGGTGGTAAGACTCTCCTCTTATAGTATAAAGCCCTGACAACAACTTGCTGAGAAGAAATAATTCCAGCCCACCGGGCTCACAGCGAATGGTCAGAGAGAAAGAAGTCAGTCCTGTTGACAGACTGCTCTTAGAAGACTCTCCGATCAAATGCTGCACTAATTGTGACAACCCTACGCGTTTCAGTGTCACTGATAGATGTGACACATCATCAGGGATTGTATAAATGGATGCCGGTTAAGCACAATTTTGTGCTAACATTTGTTTCTCCCGGCTCGTGCACGACTCTAATACAAATGGCCGCACACGAGCCGGCGAGACTGGGAGCATATGAAGGGCTCGAGCCCTCCCCCTGCACCAACGAGGCTGCCAGCTCACCACCAATCACACACAGACACGTCACAACAATGACGTATCCGGACCGTGGCGAGCCTCCAGACAGCCCAGCCAATCAGGCTGAAGAGTGACGACAAAGCGTCCTTCGTAACCCTGGAGACCTGAAGCGGACACAAACAGACTCCCGGACGAGCATGTAATAGGTAAAGATGCTGAGGACTAGTAATATAGCGATGATCAGCAGACCATCCTATGTATTCTTGTCGAATAAGCCTTATAATGATGCAAATTTTGGCCATAGATATAATTCTAGCCCTTATTCACAGTAAAAGTTGTCAAAAAGTATGATCTTGTTAGAAAGTCGCATTGAAACCCTAAACAAGGGTCTTCAGCCTGATTGGCTGGGCTGTCTGGAGGCTCGCCACGGTCCAGATACGTCATTGTTGTGACGTGTCTGCGTGTGATTGGTGGTGAGCTGGCAGCCTCGTCGGTGCAGGGGGAGGGCTCGAGCCCTTCATATGCTCCCAGTCTCGCCGGCTCGTGTGCGGCCATTTGTATTAGAGTCGTGCACGAGCCGGGAGAAACAAATGTTAGTACAAAATTGTGCTTAACCGGCATCCATTTATACAATCCCTGATGATGTGTCACATCTATCAGTGACACTGAAACGCGTAGGGTTGTCACAATTAGTGCAGCATTTGATCGGAGAGTCTTCTAAGAGCAGTCTGTCAACAGGACTGACTTCTTTCTCTCTGACCATTCGCTGTGAGCCCGGTGGGCTGGAATTATTTCTTCTCAGCAAGTTGTCGTCAGGGCTTTATACTATAAGAGGAGAGTCTTACCACCTCCTATTCCTGACCACTGTGTCTGAGCCTGAACATATGTTGTAATTGGGCTATATGAGCCATATTTTATACTACATTCACATGACATTCAAAACTGGGCATTAAAAACTGATCAACTGTCAGGCCTCATGCACATGACCGTATTGATGTTTGTGATCCTCAAAACTACTAGTCAGTTGTGGTTTGCAAAAAGACCCTTGTTTTGCATCCATCTGTCATCTGTACTCACAGATCCACAACAACTCACCAATATTGGTGAATCTGCAAATCCAGACCGTAAAATAACTTGTCCTGAGTTTTTGCGGTCCAGATTTGCTGCCCCCGCACCGATTCGTGTAAATGACCATTGTGTGCATGGGTCCTTAGAAAAGAATGGGTACGCAATTTGTCCGCAACAATGCGGATAAATTGTGGCTGCAAAAATACCGTTGTGTGCATAAGGTCTCAGTTTTTCATGGCTGTTTTGCATCAACGTGTCTCCAAGTTTTTATCCATTTCCAATCCCTCTGTTCGTTTTTATCTGCTCTTCCGTTTGCCATTTGTTTTTCATGGACGTTAAAAAATGGTTGGATTTCATTTGTCAGGGTTTTTTTGTCCCAATTCCCTGAAAACACCACACTGCGCATGTGTATAGTGCCACAGTGCCCACTATAGATAGTGCCTACAAAGATAGTGCCAGTGCCCACACATTACCGCAGTGCCCACATGTAAAGTGCCAGCATGCCCATGTAGATAGTGCCAGTGTCCGCCTTTTTGATAGTACCCATATAGTGCCACAGTGCCCATGTAGATAGTGCCACCCTCCCGTAGATCACGCCATTGGGGCTCGCTTTAGGAGCGAAATCCCCAGCCAGAGCATCGGCCACGCTATGGTCGGGGATTCCCCTCCTGGAGGGAGCCCCTGACGTCACTGCCATATGTGGACATTGATGTTTGGGTCTTTAAGATGGCGCTCTGGCTGGGGATTCCGGGAGGAGCCACTGACTTCACTGTCCATATATGAATAGATGTCAGGTGGTATTTTTATTCCTTCCACCAAAGGTTTTTTATAGCATAAATACTCCATCTTGATCCTGTAGCTGGGGACTGGGAAACCTCCTATTTTCCTTTTATATGTGTCCAGGCAGATAATGCTGTTCTCCCATTATCTGCCTGGACACATATAAAAGGAAAATAGGAGGTTTCCCAGTCCCCAGCTACAGGATCAAGATGGACTTGGACACACTATAGAATGGGTAGGGGGGTGGATTACCCCAAAATATACCTTTGAAAAAACCTCCTCCTTTATGCAGTAATATTTGGAGCTTTGCATTTACTCTGCACAAAACGTACAGAATGTCAGTTTTTCTCTCACAAAAGAGAGCACATTTTTAGCCTTTAAATTTGTCCTGTGTGTATGTTTTGCACATTATTTTAAACAATATGAAGTAAAAGTTATATTTTATAAAGCTCTATCACTGTCCATATATGGACAGTAATGTCAAGGGCTTTCCCAAGACAGGAGTCCCTGGCCACAGGGCTTGCATTGCTCTGGCCGGGGACTCCATAGTTGAATGCTGAAGCAGGGAGCTGACGTTTCCTTGCTACAGCATTGGATTCAACTGTGTCTGCGTCCTGAGAACGCAGATACAATTGACACCGGGACATACCACCGACCGCCTGCGACATTGGGACACTGCCCACATCCCGGGACTGTCCCGCTGAATCTGGGGCGATTGGGAGGTATGATATATTTATACACATATATAGATATATATATATATATATATATATATACTGTATACTGGTATGTGTGTGTAACTATGTATATATATATATATATATATATATATATACACACACACACACAGGGTGGGCCATTTATATGGATACACCTAAATAAAATGGGAATGGTTGGTGATATTAACTTCCTGTTTGTGGCACATTAGTATATGGGAGGGGGGAAACTTTTCAAGCTGGGTGTTGACCATGGCGGCCATTTTGAAGTTGGCCATTTTGTATCCAACTTTAGTTTTTTCAATGGGAAGAGGGTCATGTGACACATCAAACTTAATTTCACAAGAAAAACAATGGTGTGCTTGGTTTTAACGTTACTTTATTCTTTCATGAGTTATTTACAAGCTTCTCTTTGTTTAGAGCCATTGACATGTCGCAGAGGTTAACACGTGAGGAGCGGATAGAAATTGTGTTGATGTCTAGTAAACGCAGTACCCAGGTCATTGCAGCAGATTTCAATGCAAGACACCCTACGAGACCACCCATCTCCCATGCTACAGTTTGCAAACTGCTTGCCAAGTTTCGTGAAACTGGTTCAGTGTTGGATTTGCCCAAATGTGAACGCATGAAAACTGTCACTAATGAAGAAACATCAGTGGCTGTCCTAGCTTCATTCAGCAAGAGCCCACAGCGTAGCACTCGCCGCATGTCACTGGAGAGTGGCATCAGTCGAACATCCCTTTGGCGGATATTAGCTACTCACAAATGGCACCCTTACAAACTCCAGCTGCTGCAGCATCTCAACGAGGATGACCCAGATCGGCGCACTGAATTTGCAGAATGGGCAAAACAAAAATTGGAACAGGAACCTCAGTTTACACAGAACATTTTGTTCAGTGATGAGGCAAACTTTTATGTAAATGATGAAGTTAACAAACGAAACCACCGCTATTGGTCTGACACTAACCCACATTGGATAGATCCCTCCAAGACTGTTGGAACACAAAAATTGATGGTATGGTGTGGTATATGGGGTACAAAGATAGTAGGGCCATTCTTCATCAATGGAAACCTCAAGGCCACGGGATATCTGAAATTGCTACATGATGATGTGTTTCCCTCTTTATGCACTGAAGCTGGCACGCTCCCTGAGTTTTTCCAGCAAGATGGTGCACCACCACATTATCAGTGTCAGGTCCGAGCATTCCTAGATGAACAGTTTCCTGGAAAGTGGATTGGTCGTCGTGGGCCAGTTGAATGGCCCCCTAGGTCTCCCGATCTGACCCCCTTAGACTTTTATCTTTGGGGTCATCTGAAGGCAATTGTCTATGCTGTGAAGATACGAGATGTGCAGCAACTGAAACTACGGATACTGGAAGCCTGTGCTAGCATATCTTCTGCGGTGTTGCTATCAGTGTGTGAAGAGTGGGAGAAGAGGGTTGCATTGACAATCCAACACAATGGGCAGCACTTTGAACACATTTTATAAGTGTTCAGAAGCTTGTAAATAACTCATGAAAGAATAAAGTAACGTTAAAACCAAGCACACCATTGTTTTTCTTGTGAAATTCTCGATAAGTTTGATGTGTCACATGACCCTCTTCCCATTGAAAAAACTAAAGTTGGATACAAAATGGCCGACTTCAAAATGGCCGCCATAGTCAACACCCAGCTTGAAAAGTTTCCCCCCTCCCATGTACTAATGTGCCACAAACAGGAAGTTAATATCACCAACCATTCCCATTTTATTTAGGTGTATCCATATAAATGGCCCACCCTGTATATATGAGTATGTGTGTGGGTATATATATATATATATACATATATATATATATGGCTGTGTGTGTGTATATATAAATATATATATGCAGTACACACATACATACCCATATATATATATATATATATATATATATATATTTATATTTATATATACACTAACCTAACTGACAGTATGAAAACCCTTTAAATCTTTATTTTCTAACACTGTTGAGCAACAGTATATTCACAGTTGCGCATGCATTCGTCCTGTACTGACAGGAAGATCGCACATACGCATAATGAACTTAAAAAAGGACATGCGCAGATGGCATCTGAAGACTATCTAGAGCGCTTGCGCTGTTCCTGGACGAGTCGGAATCCAGCGAAAGAGCAGAGGAGGGGCCGTAAGTTCCGGCTCGTTCAGGCATGAACGAGTTTAGTTTTCTGCCTGCCCATGTCATGCTCTAAGATGGACGTGACGGCGGGGGATAGGATGTTCTTCACCTGGGGGCTTGGCTTACTGAAACTTCAGAAAAAGGAAGAAGGGCTAAATACATTATATTAGTAAGTGCCTTGTTCTGCCTCCAGGAAGCAGAACACTTCTGTTTTGCTGTATAAACTGGGATAGAGTCAGGTCATCTCAATATCATAGGGGATGGAGATGACAGCTCTATTGTACTGCTGGGGGCATAGATAAGGCAGGATAGCAACGCTACTCAATAAACACATAGATAAGGCTTCGTATACATTTCCTCAGCCACTACCTGATCCTCGGAGGAGGGGCTTATACTCCATCACTTCCTATTGAAATTTCTCTGACAACTCCTATTTATTACAATTGCCATAAAGCACACATATTCATATTCACACATATTCTTTCTATACAAACAATACATGAAGGAATTGTGTGCCTCCAATATAGCAGCCCCAAGCAAATGTTTTAAAAATAAATAGGTACAACAACTAAAAAAATTTAAATAAACATATTTCTGTTCTACAGACTTACATCTAATTGATGATACTTAAATTAAATATATGATACATTCCTTTAAGGCTAGTTTCACACGAGTGTATTTCATAGATGCCTATGAGCCTGTTATTTTGGATCACCAGACTCGTGGTCGGGATTTGCGGCTATAACATATGTTATTTAAACAATAATATATGACTAAGGAGAGGTTTGGGCGAAGGATGGATAGAAAGTAAGAGGGTTTTTAAAAAGCAGTAATATAAACAGTAGCCAGGGTTAGGAGAAAAGAATCAGCGGTAAAGGCAGAATAGTATAAGATGGAAAGAAAGTGAAACATGAGAATGACATTTAGCAGAACTCATACATTTAAACCATTCCCTCAAGATTCTGCAATGTCTTGACTGAGACTAGGGAGTGTTTGAAACAAGATCTTCTATAATATTCATCCTTATAAAATGTATCTTGTTAAAGCACTGAGAAATCAAGGGAGTTATTGAGGTTTTCCAGGATATCAAGATAATGGTGGAGGCAGCTGATAAGTTTTACTTTCATATGTTTTTTATACTTTATATTATCACTTAAAATAAATGTCTACTTTTGTACAGCATTTTATTTAATCTAATTACACCAAAAATTCTGTGCGGATTAATTTCTTAATGTATATTTGTATAGGCTAAAGGGCTCTGTTCACCTGACACAAAGCTCAAAACCCCTGCTAAGGCGGTTATAACAAAAAAAAAAAAAAGTCTGGCTACCATCAGGGGGAACTCAGGAGCTTACCGCATACATGTGTACACTGGATTCAATAATAAATAGTATGCAGTAAGCTATTAAACTCCCCCTAGTGGTGGCTTCAGGCAGTCAGAACGTTATAATTTGTTTCTATTCAGGAAATTTAGAGCGCTGTATCAAAAAATTAGTCAATTAATCATCACAAAATGTTAATGTGTTTCTAAATATTAGTTGGTTTAGTCTTACTCAGCTAGCCCAATATTAAATGACTCTGGAGGTGGCCATACACTAGTGATTTTGATCGGCTGAAATGTCAGATTTAGAGAATTGTCATCCATTATTTTTTGTGCTCTGAACGACCAATTTTGACAAGGACCAGTCTCCAAGGTGTGACAGATTTACATGCGTAAAAAATGCACGTAAATCTGTCCGTGTGCGTTGCATTTTTGTATCAGTGTTCTTTGTGTGTGGCATGTGTTTTTCACGCACTTGCAAACACTTATTTTTTTTCAGTGTAATTGATGTGTGAAACACGGACAGCACATGGATGTCGTCCCTGTGCCGTCCGTGGTTTACATGCACCCATTGACTTCAATGGGCGGCTAGGTGCGTGAAATACACCAATATAGGACATACAGTGAGTTTCACGCAACGGACACTCGCTGTGTTAAAACTCCCGCGTGTGTGAACAGCCACATTGTTTCAATGCACAGCACACAGACGAGAATCACGCTCGTCTGAATGAGCTCTTAACGTATCATGTATTATATTGTCTGCTGGGGCCCTGTATCTAAGCCAATCGTGTATGATACTTTGTGCTGTCGCAATGAGGTCACTTTACGCCTTGATCTCCATGCAGGTTCAAATCAGGTGGGGGGGGGGTGCGAGCTCGGAGAAGCAACAGATACACTGAGACGTTTCTCAAGGTAAAAATCCTTCTGACTTTATTTGCAGAGACACAGAGTTTATATAGTAAAAATATCACATGAATACGTGCAGACACACATTAATCATTTACATTCTTGTGGTTTCTTCCCTCGTGATTTATGTCTCTATGTACATTGTTCTTATATCTAGTTGTTAATCTGGTGTCTGGTCCTTATCTATCTTAGCTGTATGCCCGAAACTCAAACATCATATAAACAGACTCCTTTGTGTCTGGTAAGTCCTTGTAGGGCCCCAATTTCTACTATCTACAGAATGTCTGCAAATCTATTCCATTACCTTTCAATAATACCCAACATATATTCTAATACATGTTTTCTCTTCAGCATTGCACTCATTGAGGTCCCAGATACATTATACATATATTTATTCCATAACAATCCCTCCTTTTGTGATTTTACCAACACCTAAATTCCAATGCTACTTCTATCTCCTGATAGCAAGGCTTCGATCCATTTCTTCACTTGATTCACACAGGTATGTAGGTGGGGTAATCTCACAACACTCTTTCATCATAATGTATAGGCCTCTGATTGAATGCTTCCCTTATTTTGCAAAATGTATAACAATTAAAACATGTAAGCAATATAAACAATATTATGAAACATATCAAGGGTTGGAATAACACGTGCAGTATCTTAGTGGCAGTGGGGGAAAATCCTGTAAATATGTCATACCAGTGATGGGCACTGGCATCTTTTATTGCTGACGATAAATTTATTACTTCCTTAGCTGCTATTGTAGCCAATACTTTCACTTTACTTAGAGTTACATTATGGGCTGCTATCAATTTCTTTACGTCTTTAGACTTTTGTAACACTTGTTTTAACTCTTCCAGTGGCAAACTAAAATTTCCATAGGGCAAAGGTTCAGGTACCCATACAGTGGACATTATTTCTTCTAAAGTAGGCAGGAACACTATAGTTTGGTTCCCCCAAGTCAAATGCGTCACATTGTATAGACATCCTGAAAATGGTCCTATGAGATTAAACTGGCTAAGGGTCTGCTTGTTGTTAGTTATTAAACATACATGCTGTGGACCTACTTCAATATAAACCTGTAGGTTAGCTTCTGGGATTATAGTGAGTGCGCATACATTATCCTGGTGCTGCATTAGACAGGGTTCATATATCCCTGACTGTTCATTACATACATATCCTTGCTCTGTTAACTGGCACAAATCTATATTCCTCGTCTTATTTTGAGAATCTATGTGTGTTCCTTTCATTTCTGGCATCCAATATTGTCCTAATAATGTCACCGGATCAATCATTACCATTGGCATAACAATAAATTTGCATAATAGAGTAGGATTTTTCACATTAAATGCTATTAGTCTTCCTGCACACCATTTAGGTGTACACTCAGTATACTCAGGCTGGAACAATAACCACGTATCATTTCTCTCTCCTACGGGCAGAATGTCTGTCCATTGCCTAACATGACTACTAAACAATTTATTCTTAAAATTATTCATCTGTTCTTGTTGCCACATCGTTTTAAGCGTACATACTGTCCAATTTACAAAAGTTGATACATTCTGTAATGTTCTATATTCGGTTAGAATACTTTCATTGAAAACATTTAGAAACAGTTCATCTATAGCTAACCCTTTCTGTTGTATGGCAAAGGTAGTAGGTAACCATGAGGCACCTATCCTTAATGCAGTACATGTGTCATCTCCCACTGAGTTTAATTTGTTCATAACTGTTTCTACCTGTATACCATTCAATACTCATAATCCCGTTCCTACCCCTCCTAATAGCGTGTCATACCATTCTCTATTTTGTCTATGACAGCTGGGGGATTCAGGGAAGGAAATATTGAAGTGTACATTCTTTTTCTGCTGTTGGGTTACAGCGCTCTTACAAGTGTGTGCGATTCTTTCTAGACTTTGTACTGTTATATGTGGCTTAAAACTATCTCTTAAAATTGTTATCAAGAATACAAAATATCTTCTATTTCTTATTTGGCTATTATTCATACATAATATCATCCCATCAGTTTCTTTTATTACAATCGTAGAGTTGAGCCTCTCCTTGTTGCATCTTTCATAAGTCTTATTTATCATTTCGTTTCTATTTTTACTGGTTGTATATTTCTATAGATACTGTAAATCTGGTTCATAACAACAAAACAACAGCCCCGGCGTCTCTTCTTGTATGCTAATGTTGGCTGTTTTGTCTATGTGAAGGTACACAGTCCCTTCATGTGGTCCTTTTCTCCAAGTCCCTTCGGTTGTAGTCACATTTGTAGTATAACACGGGGCATTGGCCTTACAGGTGTAGTTACCCTGCTTTCTATCCACTGTGGCATTCGCCCACCCTGTCCTGAACTGTTCCAGTGATTCTGTACTGATTACGTGTACAGGAGTAGCAGTTCTGCCTTTTTGTATAAGAGCACACGCAACAACCGCCGCAACAACCGCAAAGATCTTCATTCTTCTGGCTGAAGAACCTTTTTACAATGACTGGCGTGAATCCAGCTTGCCTTTCCTTCGAGCTTCACTGAGGTGCTTGTAACGAGTAGGACTTGAAAAGGACCATCAAACCGTGGCTCAAGGCTCTTCCTCACGTGTCTTTTGACAACGACCCAATCTCCTGGTTCTAGCTTATACGTCCCTTCAACTGAATCAGGACCTGGAATGGAAGCAAAGACTTGTGCATGCACCTTGGTCAATTGTTTGTTCAGGGTTGATACATAATCTGTTAGTCTACCATACTGCATTTGGAGCACCTGTGGAAAATAACATCCTAATCTGGGAGCCGACCCAAATAAGATCTCATATGGGCTGAGACCTGTTCTTTTTGTGGGCGTATATCTTACTGAGAACAAGGCTAATGGTAGATACTCGGTCCATGGTTTCCCGGTTTCTACCATTGCTTTTTGGATTTTCAATTTGAGAGTCCCATTTAGTCTCTCAACCTTCCCACTACTTTGTGGATGGTATGGTGTATGTAGGGCTTGACTTATGCCTAGAGCTGACAACACATAGTTCATGATTTCACCCGTAAAATGAGTTCCTCTGTCGCTCTCGATCATCTCTGGAACTCCATATCTGCACACCACCTCGTTGATCAGTTTCTTTGCTGTGGCTACGGCTGTAGCTTTGGTTATTGGAAAAGCTTCTGGCCATCCTGAAAAGAGATCAATACAAACAAGCACATACTCATAGGTACCGACTTTTGGTAATTGAATATAGTCTATCTGCAGTCTCTGGAACGGATATATAGGTCTGGGTGTGTGCTTCTGTGGTACTTTTACAGTTCTTCCAATATTATGTGTTGCACAGATCATGCATCCTTGTGTAAAACTGCTGGCCATCACACTAAACCCTGGAGCATACCAGGTTTTGTTAACCAAGTCCATCATTGCCGTTTTTGATTGGTGAGTTGCTCCATGTGTTATCTGGGCCATCATTGGGAACATTGTCTTAGGCAGGCACAGTTTATTCTGGCACTGCCAGAGGCCATCTTTTCGTAGCGTTGCTCCTTGGGCCGTCCACTTGTCTTTTTCTTCTTCTGTTGCTTGTCCTTGAAGTTTTTGCAGTAGTTCCGGGCTTACAGCTGGTCTTGTTTCCTCTGGATCTTTTATCTGACATACGGCTGCTAACACGGGTAGCTTCTGTGCTGCTTGCTTTGCTGCTTCGTCTGCCAGGGCATTTCCCCTTTTGTCTCTGGTGAACTCACCTTAGTGTGAGCTTTAATTTTTACTACTGCTACCTCAGTAGGTAACATCAGGGTCTCCATCAAGTATTTTACAAAGTCTGCATTCTTTACAGGTGTACCTGCAGAGGTCAAAAATTGTCTTGCCCTCCATATGGGGCCATAATCGTGTGCAATCCCAAAAGCATATCGAGAGTCAGTGTATATATTTGCTGTCTTTCCTTCTGCATGTTGGCATGCTGCTGCCAGGGCCTTAAGCTCCGCTTCTTGTGCTGAGCGGGACGCTGGTAAGGAGGCTGCTTCTAGGACTACATCTTCGGTGGTTACTGCATATCCTGTAAGAAAAGATCCTTCTACACAATACCTTGAACCATCCACAAAGAGTATTAGGTCTGGGTTTTGGAGTGGGGTATCTCTTACATGTGCGAACCCCACTGTTTCCTGGGCCATAAGGGCCATACAATCATGTTCATCAGTTTCAGGCAAAAATTGTGACCATACTTTACCTACGTCTTCTCCCCCTTGCTCCAAAGGCAGTAAGGTAGCTGCGTTCAATGTAGTACAGCTATGGAGTGTGACCTGCTCAGGGAGAAGGAGTGCACAGGTTAATCTCAAATGTCTTGCAGTTGACAAATGCTTAGGCTGTACTTGAGTTAGAATAGCAGTAATATACAAGTTTTGTTTTGCCTTCTCCCTCATCTAAATCCATAAAGACTCGTGTGAGTGACGTCACATCACCTCCTGTGTAACTTTGCTGGAGGGGGATGGTCTCTTACACATAAACCAAAATTGTACCTAATCAGTTCCTTCACCCTTCCCCCCTTTGTGGACTCTGCGAGAGTAATGTAGCAGAGTTCAAAACTACATCTCAACATAACACTAATTTAACCCCTTGTAATGTACAACAGCCTGAAACAAAAATGACTTTTTCCTGACAAACATTTGATCTTTACAATGACATTATTTCTATGTGAAATCAAAAATAAAACAATTGTAGTTAGTTATTCAATAAAACAGAAAATATTATCTCTGATAACATTAATTACTGCAAACCAATAAACAGTATAACGGTGGGGGCACATACATTTTCAAAACCCCGTGTCTCACAGTATCTGTAGTTTAATACATCTGAATTATCAAAACACATGAAATCTGATCACATCATAACACATAATTATCGTAACTTTTATAACCAACAGCGCTTGCGCAAAAGAGAAGAAATTTATTTCGGTTTGTAGACATTACTGATATATATATATATATATCTCAGCAGTGCATATTGAAATCCCTTTGTCTCATCAGCCCTGCAGACTGCACCCAGTCAGCCCCCCTCCTCCTCCTCCCAAACACAGCACACTTTAGGGGGGAGGGAGGGGGGTCACACACTCAAAGCTTCTCACAACTTCTCACAACTTAACACTTTCAATGCCGGCAAAACAACATACGTATCTGCAATCATTTATCACACCATTGTATAGAAATTATCTACGTTAATGTTTAACCGTACAATCTGACGGCCACCATCTCTATCTTATAATTACGTGTTGTTTCATCAGTGAACTAGACTGGAACTTCTGTAAAATAGAAAAAACACTACAAATGACAAAATTAACAAGGTGATTATTTCATACTGATTTGGATGGGCCGGGCGTGGCCACATCAGGGGCAGGGGGGGGCAGCCTCTCCCATTGGAAACAGTGCGCAGGGGGTTTCCTACCAACAATGAGGACACACTCAACATGAGGTACGGACGCCATTACCGGGCGTCGGCTGGATCAGCATTTAATGTTGTGTCCATTCATTTCAAGAACAAGATGACATTTCTTATCTCACTAGCAGCTGTTCTCCACCTCCCCCTTCTCTTGTCACACTAGTTGATTCTAAATTATACCATATGGGAATTTACTATAAGGTCACTTGCAACTTTAAAACAACTACTACTTCTATCACTTCCTTTGCTTTAAACTTTACTTTATAAAATATGAATTTCCTCTGACACTTTTCATCTTTCAGCCATCCACGTTTTGTGTCACAACATTCATTCCATTTTCCTGCGTCTAACCTTCCATGGGATTCTAGACCACATGCTTTCATTAATTATTTTTTTTTTTTTTTTTTTTTGTTCCCTGCGTTGCCTTTTTACCTTCTCTTTCTGCTACTACCTGTTTGGCGGTTTGTCCTTTGGGGTGCTCATCTCGTACTCTTGTTACAGATTCTAGCTACTGACAGATGAATTCCATTCTCATCTGTTTTATACAGTTTCTAGTTTCCGTACTTACTCCTGTTTACAGATTTTAGCTACTGATAGATGAATTCCATTCTCATCTATTTTATACAGTTTCTAGCTTCCGTACTTACTCTTGTTACAGATTTTAGCTGACAGACGAATTCCATTCTCATCTGTTTTAGACAGTTTCTAATTTCCGTACTTAATAGGGACACCAGTTCCCCATTGTCTAGTTATAAGTGGTCGCCTATAGGCAGACCCTAAGTTATGTAGGGGGTAGTTTTCCTGATAGGTGAATTTCTGGATTTACGATCCCCTAGTAAGCTTACACCCTTTTAACAGGTGCTTGCTCACCCATATGCCATACCTCAAACTCTCGTTTGCCGTGACTGTTTCCCATAGCCCTGCTATGATGACTCTTACCCTTCTCTCTCAGTTTTTATCTTCACTAACAAACACTATGGCTATTGGCTGTTAGGGAAAGTCCCACACTACCTTTCTCACCTATTTTATACAGTTACTTATCCCCTCAAAACCCTTTTAAACCTTCTTCTACTCTGGCCAGAGAATTAAATTCCTTTTATAACTAGCTTACTTTCTTCTTATTCACTTTAAACACCACTCAAGGAGATATCCTCCACACCATAACAGTAATATGACAAATATTCCTGATCCAAATAATAAGGCCTCATGCACACGACCGTGTTTTTGCGTCCGCAATTCCCCCGCAAATCCACGGGAGAATTGCGGACCCATTCTTTTCTATGGGGCCGTGCACACGACCGTAGTTTTTGCGGTCCGTGCACGGCCCGGGAACCCGGACCGCAGAAAGTACGGACATGTCCTATTATGGTCCGGAGTTGCGGTCCGGGCTCATTGAAAACAATGGCCCGGCCATGTGCATGTGCGGGCGGCTTGCGGCTGACAGTCCGCTGACAGTCCGCAGCCGGCCGACACGAAAATCACGGGCGTGCACACGGCTACGGTCGGGCTACGGTCGTGTGCATGAGGCCTAAGGCAAACGTAAAATCAAGCTGTTCATTTGACATGCCGGATTATCAGATTGCAGAAAATTCTGGAATTTTGAGCTGAAAATCAGTGCATGATAATCTCCGCAAGTACCTCAATGCTGTACACACATTTTCGGTATTTTGCCGGATTATCAGATTGCACAAAATTTTCGATTTCCGGGCTAAAATTTAGCCTATCATAATCCCCATAGTCACCTGAAGCATGTACACATGTTTTTGGTAATTTGCCGGATTATCGGAAGTTTTTTCCAAAAACAATTTCCTTATTCTAAAATGCATTTGTGACACAAAACTGGGTTTCTACAACATTCATACAAATACTGTCATGGAGATCAGGCACTTTATCCTGAGGGTAGGATTACATATAGACTTGACCAGATTTTTACACTAAAAACACCCTCATGTGGCCCCTCTATCCCTCAGGAGTACTACCGGGAAGGTGACCTACCAGACAGGAAGGTGCAGAGCAGAGTTTGTAAGAATTAAGTCTTCTTACCTTGCTGCAGCAGTGGTCTGCACGTTCCTTCGTCCGGGTGGTCGCCATTCAAGTCCCGGGAGATCCCCTAGGTGGGGTGCCGTCCTTCTGGTCAAGTCCCTGTTTCGGGCGCCAATTTCTGTGATCGCAATGAGGTCACTTTACGCCTTGATCTCCATGCAGGTTCAAATCAGGTGGGGGGGGGGGTGCGAGCTCGGAGAAGCAACAGATACACTGAGACGTTTCTCAAGGTAAAAATCCTTCTGACTTTATTTGCAGAGACACAGAGTTTATATAGTAAAAATATCACATGAATACGTGCAGACACACATTAATCATTTACATTCTTGTGGTTTCTTCCCTCGTGATTTATGTCTCTATGTACATTGTTCTTATATCTAGTTGTTAATCTGGTGTCTGGTCCTTATCTATCTTAGCTGTATGCCCGAAACTCAAACATCATATAAACAGACTCCTTTGTGTCTGGTAAGTCCTTGTAGGGCCCCAATTTCTACTATCTACAGAATGTCTGCAAATCTATTCCATTACCTTTCAATAATACCCAACATATATTCTAATACATGTTTTCTCTTCAGCATTGCACTCATTGAGGTCCCAGATACATTATACATATATTTATTCCATAACACTAAGCCCATCATGTATTATACTGTATGCTGAGACAATGCATCCAATTCTATCCAGCGGTGCAGCTATAGGAGTCTTATAGATATGCTATCTCTGATATGTTTGTAAAAATATAATTATTCTCACCGGGGGGGGGGGTAAATATATGTCTTGGGGCTTGTGCCTGATCTTTTAAGACCCTAGCAACGCCCCTGGCAGTGAGTCTATGTGGGTGTCTACAAATGATAAACGAGAGAAGGGGAGCTCTGACTTATGAGCCATAAGGATGATCATGTGACCCTTGCTACGGGTACATGCAGCCCAGCAATTATTGTATGGGCAGCAGGGGCGTAACTAGGAAAGACTGGGCCCCATAGCAAACTTTTGACTGGGGCCCACCCCTCCCCTGGTGTCACACAATCCCCCCCCCCTTGTAGATAGTGCCTTTTTTACAGCCCCCCTGTAGATAATGCCATACATCCCCCTGTAGAGAACGCCATACAGCCCCCCTGTAGATAATGCCATACAGCCCCCTGTAGATAACGCCATACAGCCCCCCTGCAGAGAACGCCATACAGCTCCCCCCCCCTGTAGAGAACACCATACAGCCCTCCTGTAGGCAACGCCATACAGCCCCCCCTGTAGAAAATGCCATACAGCCCCCCCTGTAGGGAACGCCATACAGCTCCCCCCCTGTAGGGAACGCCACACAGCCACCCCCCTGTAGGGAACGCCATACAGCCCCAATGCAGAGAACGCCATACAGCCCCCCCCCTGTAGAGAACACCATACAGCCCCCCCTGTAGGGAACGCCATACAGCCCCCCCTGTAGAGAACGCCATACAGCCCCCCCCTGTAGAGAACGCCATACAGCCCCCCCTGTAGGGAACGCCATACAGCCACCCCCCCTGTAGGGAACGCCGTACAGCCTCCCCCTGTAGAGAACGCCATACAGCCCCCCCTGTAGGGAACGCCATACAGCCACCCCCCCTGTAGGGAACGCCATACAGCGTTCCCCCCCTCCGTAGGGAACGCCATACAGCGTCCCCCCTCCCAAAAAAATGCGACCTACAGTGTGTCCTACAAAATACATGTATCCCCTTTCCACAGGATCTCCACAGGACAGGGGATACATGAGTGATTGCTGGCAGCGATAGGGAGAACGGGGGACTGAAAGTCCCCTGAACTTCTCCATGACTAACCTCTGACTTCCGGCGTCTGCGCAGCTCAATAAAAATGAAAGGAGCGCTGGTCACGCATGCGCACAAGCGCGACCGGCGCTCCATTCATTTCTACGGAGCTGCCGACACAGACCCCGGAAGTCCGAGGTTTGTGATGGAGAACTTCAGGGGACTTTCAGTCCCCCGTTCTCCCTATCGCTGCCAGCGATCACACATGTATCCCCTATCCTGTGGAGATCCTGTGGAGAGGGGATACATGTCTTTTGCTCTATTTTGCGCCTTCAGGACCAGACATTGTTTAGCCATTTTTAGCACGTGTTAGTTAAATGGCTATAACTTTTTTATTTGTTGGGCTAACGACGTGATTTTTGCGACGTTTTTTCCGTAGATAATGCAGATTTCATTTTTTATCGTTTTTATACACACCTTTTTTGCTATTTTAGAATTTTTATTCATAAAATTTGAAAATAATATTAAAAAAATAAGCTTTTTTACATTTCAGCCATTTTTTTTTGGTAATAACATAGTTTTACCCTAAAATAGACCTTTTATTTGTGATCGTCATTGTCTACCGTAAATTTTTATATATTACATGTCTATATTAGGGTAATTAGGTCAGCGCTAGCGTTACAACAATGATTGGTGGGGGGGAACGGTTTTTATTGGGGTGGGTATTTTATGTGTATTTATTATTTACATTTTTTTTTGCACTTTACTTTATTATTTTTTTATTACTATGGTCTGTTCCTCAAAGGTCAAAGAAGACCTTTGGGGAACTTTATATATTTTTTTTCTTTCTTTTACATGTTTTTCCACTGTAACTGGAGCTGCACAGCAGCTCCAGTTACAGGGGAAATCAGCCCTCTCATAGTGACGATTGTCACTAATAGGGCTGTTCTGGGTCTAGTAAGACCGAGCAGCAGCCTGCCACTAACGGCACCCGGCGATCATGTGACCAGTCACATGATCACTGGGAGGAATAGAGACAGCGCCGCTGCTGCTGTCTCTATTCCTGTACACAGCGTTCATTGAGCGCTGTGTACAAGTGATCAGAGAAGACAGAAGCAGCGAAAGCTGCTTCTATCCTCTCCTCAGGGTCCCCGGCAGTCACTGACAGCCGGAGACCCGACATTCAGCTGCCCGATCGCGCGGGCAGCAAGTTAAAACCCGAGCCGTAGAAAGTCTATGGCTCGGGTTTTAAGGACCCGTCCCTGACCGCTGGCCGTAAAAATACAGCCAGCGGTCGGGAACCAGTTAATGGCAGAGCGGGGAGATACCTCCCTGCTCTGCCGTAGTGTTCAGTGGCGTCCCGCTGTAGCAGCCATAGCGGCTGCTAGCGGAGCCTCCGGCCATGGTGGGGGCCCGTGCCGGCGGGCGACACGGGCCCCCTCATGCCGCGGGCCCCGTGGCAGCCGCTACTGCTGCTACGGCGGTAGTTACGCCACTGATGGGCAGGAGTACATGTCGAAGGCCTTACACATTGGTTTTGGGGTATCTAAGAGGGGGTGGTGAGCCATTGTATCATATGTAAGAGGTGTTAGGAAATAGAGGAATGGCAGGAAAGAGTACAGGAAGATATTGGTGGAGATAAAGGAGGGTGCAGATAGAAGGGGGTTACCTGTGGAGTGGCGAACTCCCATCCTTCTGTTTTGGGGTACATAGAAGTGCTGTGTATATCCAGATCAGATGACTACACTCCAACTACAGATGATATGGCACAGAACCACATCTAGTGAGTCAAGAGTTCCAAACAAGGGTGGTCTCACATGTAGTGGGACAGAAGCTATATGAAGTCCCCAGGGTGTATTTTGGCCCTGGCAGTCACAAAGGTCAGTCTAAGAACCGGCAGATGCCTGGGGGTGACATTCATAGAAGGTGGTTAAGAGATTGGGATTTGGGGGCAGGCGGACTGTATTTCTAAAATGATTAGGGGGAATTTATTAAGACTGGCGTTTCATACCAGCCTTAAACCCTTCACGCCGCAGCCATTTTTTGGATTTTCACTTTAGTTTTTTCCTCCCCACGTTCCAAAAGCCGTAACTTTTTTAAATTTACATCATTATTGCGTATAGGGGGTTGTTTTTTGCGGGACAAGTTGTAGACTTTCACAGCACAATTTATTGTACCAAAAAATGTAATGGGAAACTGTAAAAAAAAAATTGTGGGGTGGAATAGGAAACAAAACAGCGATTCCTAAATTTTTTGGGTGGTTTTGATGTTCACCGTGCGGTAAAAACTGCATGTTAAAGAGGCTCTGTCACCAGATTTTGCAACCCCTATCTGCTATTGCAGCAGATCGGCGCTGCAATGTAGATTACAGTAACGTTTTTATTTTTTAAAAACGAGCATTTTTGGCCAAGTTATGACCATTTTTGTAGTTATGCAAATGAGGCTTGCAAAAGTCCAAGTGGGTGTGTTTAAAAGTAAAAGTCCAAGTGGGCGTGTATTAGGTGCGTACATCGGGGCGTTTTTAATACTTTTACTAGCTGGGCGCTCTGATGAGAAGTATCATCCACTTCTCTTCAGAACGCCCAGCTTCTGGCAGTGCAGATCTGTGACGTCACTCACAGGTCCTGCATCGTGTCAGACAAGCGAGGACACCGGCACCAGAGGCTACAGTTGATTCTGCAGCAGCATCAGCGTTTGCAGGTAAGTAGCTACATCGACTTACCTGCTAACGCCGATGCTCCTGCAGAATCAACTGTAGCCTCTGGTGCCGATGTGTCCTCGCTCGTCCGACACGATGCAGGACCTGTGAGTGATGTCACAGCGTGATCTCTCGAGAACACGCTGTGTCTGCACTGCCAGAAGCTGGGCGTTCTGAAGAGAAGTGGATGATACTTCTCATCAGAGCGCCCAGCTAGTAAAAGTATTAAAAACGCCCCGATGTACGCACATAATACACGCCCACTTGGACTTTTACTTTTAAACACACCCACTTGGACTTTTGCAAGCCTCATTTGCATAACTACAAAAATGGTCATAACTTGGCCAAAAATGCTCGTTTTTTAAAAATAAAAACGTTACTGTAATCTACATTGCAGCGCCTATCTGCTGCAATAGCAGATAGGGGCTGCAAAATCTGGTGACAGAGCCTCTTTAACGTTATTCTGCTGGTCAATACGATTACAGCGATACTAAATTTATATAGTTTTTTTTATGTTTTACTACTTTTACAAGGAAAAAACTGATTGTTAAAAATAAAATTTGAGTTTTGTCACCATATTCTGAGAGACATAACTTTTTTATTTTTTCGCTGATTTAGCGGTATGAGGGCTTATTTGTTGTGGGCGAGCTGTAGTTTCTATTGATACCATTTTGGGGTACATGCGACTTTTTGATCACTTGTTATCCTTTTGTTTGGGAGGCAAGGTGGGAGATGAAGTGACCACAAAACAGCAATTCTGACGTTTTTAACTTTTTTTTTTTACGGCGTTCACCGTGTCGACTAAATAATGACATATTGTAATAGTTAAGAATTTTACGGATGCGTTGATACCAGTTCTGTTAATTTTTGGACATTGTGCTTGAGGGAAAATGGGAAAAGGTGGGTTTTTGAACTTTTAGTTTAGATTTTTTTTTATTTATTAACCCCTTCCCACAAAATCACGTACAGTTATGTGATGGGAAATGGTGTTTTAATGCATTTCCACGTAACTGTACGTGAAGGAGATGGCGCTAGCTCAGGAGCTGAGCCAGCGCCATCACCGCCGGGTGCCAGCTGTATATTACAGCTGGCACCCTGATGTAATGGCCAGGACTGAAGCTAGCCTCCGATTAGGCCAATTAACCCCTCACATGCTCCGTTCAATAGAGATCGCAGCATGTGAGGAGTTTTAAGCCACTGGCACCCCAGCAACGTGATCGCTGGGTTGCCGGTGGCTGCAAAGGCAATCGGAGACCTAATACTTACCTCCCGGTCTGCCAGCAATGGAAGCCTTCTATGCCCTGCTCGTCGGCGGGGCCTAAAAGGCTTCCGGTACCATCGGCAAGATGGAGCTGGCTCAGCTTCCGGCTCAGAAGCTGAGCCGGCATCATCAGCAGTGGGTGTCCGCTGTATGTTACAGCGGACATCCCACTGTAAAGGCAGGAACTAGAGCTAGCTCCGATTCCTGCCATTAACCCCTTCAATGCAGCGATCCAATACAATCGCTGCATCTTAGCGGTATGTAGAAAATTGGCAGCCTGCCATGCGATGGCAAGGCTGGCGACTGCTACTATGGCAACAGGAGGCCTAACAATGGATTCCTGTCTGCCATTACGGAAGCCGATTAGGCCCCGTCCGGAGGCGGAGCCTGATCTGCTTGCTGTCAGTGAACAACTGACATTTCTCATACATTGCACTACATAGGTAGTGCAATGTAATAGAACATCAAACAAACAGTTGGAGCTTCAAGTCCCCTAGTGGGACTAAAGAAAAGTGTAAAAAAGTAAAAATAAAAGTTGTAAAAAATACAATAAAAGTTTCAAGTAATAACATAAAACACAATCGCCCTTTTTCCCTTATCAAGTCATTTATTATTGAAAAAAGAAATAAAGCCATATTTGGTATCGCTGCGACCGTAACGACCTGAACTATAAAAATATTATGTTATTTATCCCTAACAGTGAACGCCGTAAAAAAAAGACTAAACAGTAATGCCGTAATAGCTGCTTTTTTGGTCACTTTGTCTTCCAAAAATTGAAATAAAAAGTGATCAAAAAGTCGCATGTATCCAAAAATGGTACTTATAAAAACTATAGCTCGTCTCGCAAAAAAAAAGCCCTCATACAGCTCCGTCAACTAAAATATTAAAAAGTTATGGCTCTCAAAACATGGCGACAGAAAAAATACATTCTCTTTACAAAAGTAATTTTACTGTGCAAAAAGTTGTAAAACATAAAAAAGTTCAAAAAATTAGGTCTCGCCGGAATCGGACTGACCCGCAGAATAAAGTTAACATTTCATTTGTGAGGTGTGGTGAACGCTATATAAAAAGAACTAAAAAACTGGCCTCCCAAAAAAAAAAGGATAAGAAGTGATCAAAAAGACTCATGTACCCCAAAATGGTACCAATAAAAACTACAGCTTGCTTCGCAAAAATACAGCCCTTATACCACTACGTCTATGAAAAAATAAAAATAGTTATGGCTCCAATAATTTGGGAAAGAAAAAATATGCAGTTGTGCAGGCCCAAGGGGAACATTTCTTCTGTTTCAAGTGGCGAATTATTAAGGCCCCTAAAATTAGGCAACCAGGAAGGGGAGGGCCCAAACATATCTGCTGGAAGCGAGGGTGCCCGTATTATACCAGGACAACACTTTCCAGCAAAATTCCCTAAACTGCAAAGGTGCGGAGTGTGGACCAAATGGGAGATAAGAAAGGACATTTATCAGTACGACACTGACCTGTGCAGACAGGATCAATCACAGTATAACACACATCTATGGATTATTTTATTCTTTTTTTTACTCCATTATTATACCACCTGACTATGCCCCTTATTTACTCTGCCCAGCTTACATGTGCCCCCACATTATAAACGGAAACACCAGTAAGACTCCAAACAAAACTACTACCAAGCAAAATCCACGCTCCAAAAGCCAAAAGAACCCTACAGTGTGCCCAAACAGCAGTTTACGTCCACATATATGGCACCACCACACCCGGGAGAACCCTTTTAATAATTTTTGGGTTGTGTATCTCCAGTGGCACAAGCTGGGTACAACATATTTGCCACTGAAATATCATATCTAGGGAAAAAAAAAATATTTTTACTTTGCACCTTCCGCAGCGCAATCATTTATGGAAAAGACCTTTTGGATGAAAATGTTCACTACACCTCTTAATAAATGCCTTGAGGGGTGTAGTTTCTAAAATGGGATCACTTCTCAGGGGTTTCTTTTATTACTTCACATCGGAGCCTCTGCAATTGTTAACCAATACTTTGTAAATTGCCAAATTAGGCCTCAATTTTACATGGTACTCTTTCAATCGTGAGCCCTGTCGAATGTCCAGGCAAAAGATTAGGGCCACATGTATGGTGTTTCTAAAACCGGGAAACACAGCATAATAATAAGACAGCGATCTTATTGGCATATCTATGGAAAAAATAAAATTTTCACTCTGCAATGTCGAGTGCACACCAATTTCTGCCAATCACCTGCGGAGTTAACATGCTCACTACACCCCTAGGTGAATACCTTGAGGGGTGCTGTTTCCAAAATGGGGTCACTTCTGGGGGGATCCACTGTTTTGGTCCCACAGAGACTTTGCAAATGCGACAGCGACCAGAAACCAATCCAGCAAAATCTGTACTCCAAAAGCAAATAGCGCTCCTTCCCTTCTGAGCCCTACTCTGTGCCAAAACAACAGTTTATGACCACATATGGGGTATTGCCGTACTCGGGAGAAATTGCTTTCCAAGTGTTGGGGTTCTTTTTTTCCTTTATTTGTTGAGAAAATGAAAAATTTTGAGGTAAAACTACGTCTTATTGAAGAAAAAGGATTTTTTTTTTTTTCACTGCCCAATTCTAATAAAATCTATGAAACACCTGTGGGGTCAAAATGCTTACTATACCCCTAGATGAATTCTTCAAGGCGTGTAGTTTCGTGAATGGAGTCACTTTTGGGGAGTTTCCACTGTACTAGTACCTTAGGGGCTTTGCAAAAGCAACATGGTGTCAAGAAACCAATCCAGCAAAATCTGTGCTCCAAAAGCCAAATGACGCTCCTTCCTTTATGATCCTTGCCATGTGCCTAAACAGCAGTTTATGACCACATATGGGGTGTTTCCGTACTCCAGAGAAGTTGCTTTACAAATGTTGGAGTTCTTTTTTTCCTTTATTTGTTGAGAAAATGAAAAATTTTGAGCTAAAGCTACGTCTTATTGGAAAAAAAAGGATTTTTTTTTATCTTCAATGCCAATTCTAATAAAACCCCTGTGGGGTCAAAATGCTCACTACACCCCTAGATGGATTCTTCAAGAGGTGTAGTTTCCTAAATGGAGTCACTTTTTGAGCGTTTTCACTGCTTTGGTCCCTCAGGGGCTTTGAAAATGCGACATGGCCTCCACAAACCATCCCTGCTAAATTTGAGCTCCAAAAGCCAAATGGCGCTCCTTCCGTTCTAAGCCCTGCCGTGTGTCCAGACAGCCGTTTATGACCACATCTGGGTATTGTTGTACTCGGGAGAAATTGCTTAACACATGTTGCAGTGATTTTTCTCCTTTAGTCCTTGTGCAAATTAGACAAAATTAGCTAAACCTACATTTTCTTTGAAAGAATGTCGATTTTCATTTTCACGGCCTACTTCCAATCATTTCTGCAAAAAACCTGCAGGGTCAAAATGCTCACTATACCTCTAGATAATTTCCTCAAGAGTTGGAGTTTCCAAAATGGGGTCACTTTTGGGGGATTTCCACTGTTTCGGCACCGCAAGAGCCTTTCAAACCTGACACGGTTCCTAAAATATTTTCTAATAAAAAGGAGGCCCCAAAATCCTCTAGGTGTTCCTTTGATTCTGAGGCCTTTGCTTCAGTCCATAAGCGCACTAGGACCACATGTGGGATATTTCTAAAAACTGCAGACTCTGGGCAATAAATATGGATTTGCATTTCTCTGGTAAAACTTTCTGTGTTAGAAAAAAAATAGATTAAATATGAATTTCTGCAAAAAAATAATAAATGTTAAAATTTCACCTCTACTTTGCTGTGAAACGTCTAAAGGGTTAAGAAACTTTCTAAATGCTATTTTGAAAACTTTGAGGGGTGAAGTTTTTAAAATGGGTTGACTTATCAGGGGTTTCTAATATATAAGGCCCTCAAAGCCACTTCACAACTGAACTGGTCCCTGTAAAAATAGCCTTTTGAAATTTTCTTGAAATGTGAGAAATTGCTGCTAAAGTTCTAAGCCTTGTAATATCCTAGAAAAATAAAGAGATGTTCAAAAAACGATGCCAATCTAAAGTAGACATATGGGAGATGGTAATTAGCAACAATTTTGTGTGGTATTATGATCTGTCTTACAAGCAGATACATTTTGCTAAATTTTGGTGTTTTTCACAATGAAATACTGAATGTATCGAGCAAATTTTGCCAGTAACATAAAGTCCTATGTGTCACTAGAAAACAATCTCAGAATCGCTTGAATAGGTAAAAGCATTCCGAAGTTATTACCACATAAAGTGAAACATGTCAGATTTTAAAAATAAGGCTCTGTCCTGAAGGTCAAAAGTGGCCAAAGTGGGAAGGTGTTAAAAAACATTTATTTTAGTGTTTTTTTACTTGTCCCCCTAGGGGACTTGAAACAGCGATCGCTGGATCACTTGCACGATATACTGCAATACTAACATAATACTGACAGTCAGGGCTTCATAGGAGTACAAAGATAGGGGACCTGGGGTTTTTCATCAGGCCCCCAGGCTGCCATGCCAACCAATGATACCACCCAATCACGCCAAGGGGGGGGGCGGTTGGAACGTTACAGGGGGTTACCCCCCCTGCTTTTAGTCATTTAAGTGCCGCGGTTGCTATTGGCCATGGCATTTAACAAGTTAAACGACGGGATCGAGCTCGAGTGGGATCCAGCTGGTGGCACGGAAGTGTCGGCTGTAACACACAGCTGACACGCTCGTTCTTTGGAGCAGGGTCAGCCTGTGGGCCCGCTCCATACTCCCCCACCCGACGTGTACAGTATATATACGGTGGATGTCGGGAGTGGTCAATATGAGGAGCGCTGGAGTGAAATGTGCCTCATTTATTACAAGGCGCATGCTTCTTAATAAATTAGGCACATTTCTGGCTGTCCGTGTACTAGAAAGAGAAATATCCACCAGCTATAAGACAGTTTCTGGTATAAATCTAATTTGTCGGTCTGTAGTTGACCCCACCATCTTTTGCTAAGCTCTGTCCAAATTTTAGAAAAGTGCTGTGAGTGGTGCAAACGACACAATGTCGCAAAACTTAAAGAGGCTCTGTCACCAGATTTTGCAACCCCTATCTCCTATTGCAGCAGATCGGCGCTGCAATGTAGATAAGAGTAACGTTTTTAGTTTTTTTTTAAAACGAGCATTTTTGGCCAAGTTATGACCATTTTTATATTTATGTAAATGAGGCTTTCTAAAGTACAACTGGGCGTGTATTGTGTATGTACATCTGGGCGTTTTTACTTCTTTTACTAGCTGGGCATTGTGAATAGGAGTATCGTCCACTTCTCTTCACAACGCCCAGCTTCTGGCAGTGCAGACACAGCGTGCTCTGGAGAGATCACGCTGTGACATCACTCACTTCCTGCCCCAGGTCCTGCATCGTGTCGGACGAGCGAGGACACATCGGCACCAGAGGCTACAGTTGATTCTGCAGCAGCATTGGCGTTTGCAGGTAAGTCGATGTAGCTACTTACCTGCAAACGCTGATGCTGCTGCAGAATCAACTGTAGCCTCTGGTGCCAATGTGTCCTCGCTCGTCCGACACGATGCAGGACCTGGGGCAGGAAGTGAGTGACGTCACAGCGTGATCTCTCGAGAACACGCTGTGTCTGCACTACCAGATGCTGGGCGTTGTGAAAAGAAGTGGATGATACTTCTATTCACAACGCCCAGCTAGTAAAAGAAGTAAAAACGCCCAGATGTACATACACAATACACGCCCAGTTGTACTTTAACTTTAAACACGCCCAGTTGTACTTTAGAAAGCCTCATTTACATAAATATAAAAATGGTCATAACTTGGCCAAAAATGCTCGTTTTTAAAAAACAAAATTGTTACTCTTATCTACATTGCAGCGCCGATCTGCTGCAATAGGAGATAGGGGTTGCAAAATCTGGTGACAGAGCCTCTTTAAGTTTAGTCGCAGAACTAGGAATACATTTCCCCCTTTGTTTTAATATAAATGGCATTGTTAGGAAAACACATTTTCCCTTAAGATCACCATGACTACTGTTCTAGCTTCTGGGCGGTTCTGGTTTTACTTTGGGCCTATCTATTTTCTCTGTCCTTCTGCCTATCAGGTGTAGGGTTGTATTTATACCTGGCTTCGTTCACCTGTTCTTTGCTTGTGATTTTCCTATCTGCATGTGTTTTTATCAAGCTACTTTACCTACACCCTTTACCTCTGACTTCTGGACTTCTTAGAAATTGACCTCAGCTTGTATTTGGATAACCCTTTGTTTACTAATTTTATTTATCTGCTCCTGGCTGGTTCTGATCTCTGCTTTACCTTATATCCATTTTCTTACTGTTTTGGACATTCTGTTTACCCTCTGACTGTATGGTTCCAGTTCAGGTTTGCCTGCATTACACCTCTTATCCAACACTGAATTCTGCTAAGGCTATGTTCACACGGAGTATTTTGGGGGAGGAATATCTGCCTCAAAGCTCCAAACGGAATTTTGAGGCAGATATTCCTCCCCCAAAATACTCCGTGTGAATAGCAATTATCGCGCCGTTTTTCGCCCGCGGCCATTGAGCGCCGCGGGCATAAAACACGCTTTCTCCTGCCTCCCATTGAAGTCAATGGGAGGTCGGAGGCGGAAGCGCCCGAAGATAGGGCATGTCGCTTCTTTTTCCCGCGAGGCAGTTTTACTGCTCGCGGGAAAAAGACGCCGACGCCTCCCATTGAAATCAATGGGAGGCGTTCTCGGGCCGTTTCTGCCGAGTTTTGCGACGCGGTTTCCGCGTCAAAAAACTCGGCAAAAGACCCCGTGTGAACATAGCCTAAGACAACCTGGATTCTATGCAGCAAAAACCACCCTGCCTTGCGGTTGGCTCTGGCGAAGACCTTAGGGTAGCCTTAGACTCTGTCGATCAGAGTTGTGATGGATTTGAGGTTGCAGACTTATTTGCGCGCTATCTCCCAGCTGTCTCCAGCAGCCTTTGGGGAATTGCTCAACTTGCAATTCCATAACAGGCATATACCATAGTATTTTTATGTGCTAACAAAGAATTATTTTGTGAGTATTTATTTCTTGCAGGGGGTTGTTTTGTAGTCCCTAGAGGTTTAGTATGTGGACTTCTTAAAGGTTGAGTGTATTTGCCTTGGTCACCAAATATAATATCTGCATTCCCAGGTGTTTTGTGGTGTGATTACTGTCCTACAAAGAGGGAGGAAGGAAACCGTTTTCTAAAACTCCCGATGCAGTCGGAGGACATTCTAGAAAACAGCTAATGTATTGATGGGAAAGTCATATCTCAGCTGGGAGATTCAGAAAGACAGGTGCTAATCTGCCTATCGACACTTGTAACTAAGTATATAGCTACACAGGTCATGAGATTTGAGTGCCTTAAAGCAGACAGAGTTGTCACAAGGAATTATAGGTGTTCACAATATAAGGATTTGAATTACTTCTGTCCTTGTCAGGTCAGTCTATTATAGGCATTTCCAAAAAAAAACAAAAAACAAAACACGTAATCTGGTTTTCTTTCTTTCAGAAAAAAAACAAAAACAAATAAAAATGCTCAGTGTGTAATTTGCTAGAGCTGCTGCCAATTAATCAAAGCGACGGCTAACTAATATGTGTTCCCTTTTTATCTACTCAACAAGCTATCTTCTAATTTTTATGTGTATTGATGTTTTTCATTTACTTCATTCCCTCCAGTGTTACTTTGCGTGTCAGGTCGGAGCTGGAATTATGATTGTTCTACTGTTAGTGAGAACTTGGCAATTGCTCTTGTATGAACCTATATTTATAATTAATTACTTCAAATAGAACTTGGCAATACTGCCAGGATCCTGCAACTAGACAAGCTCATTATATTATGTGTATCTAAAATGACATTGCTGAGAAGAAGCAAACTCTTACTGCCCTACTGCGTTCATTTGGCATGAAGTAAGAGGCATTTCACATGTGGTTCTCTCTAATTAAAATGAAGTTAACCCTTCAATATATTAGTATAATTCACACTTATTGTAAACATGATTAATTTTTTTCATATGCCACCCTGGTAATATAACTATAAACATGAAGCGCCCCCAATGACAAATTGGCTATATAACCAGCATAAAAAAATGCTAACATCAATCTATGTAATATGTTATTACGTTTTTTGCTGTCTGCACCTATTTTTCATTTAGGTTTACAATACAATGCTGCTATCTGCTGTTGACAGATCTCACGGATCTTTATTTTTATACTGATTATATTTTTTGTGAATACCTGGATTAGCTCAGTGCTTTACTACACGAGTATGTGTTTTTTTTATCAGTGTATAAACATCCACATTGTCTGATAACCATATGAACACTTACCATAACGAGTTATCACCTATCAACAGGATAGGTGATAAGTGTTTGATTGCTGGGGGTCCTACTTATAGGACCCTCAATGATTACAAGAGGGAGGGTCTCGAGTTCCCTTATTGAATGGAGCAGCAGTCATGCATGCGCTCTGCTGCTCCATTGATTCTCTATGGGACTGACGGAGATTGCCGAGTACGACTTTCAGCTATCTCTCTGACTCTATTAAAGAATGGAAGGAGCGTCAGCGCATATACGTGACCACTGCTCTGATCAAACAGGAGACTCGGGAGCTCCATTCTCATGATCGGTGGGGTCCCACAGTAATCAAACACTTATCATTTATTTACAGGATAGGTGATAAGTTGTTATGGTGCGACAACCCCTTTAAAGAGTGTCTGTCACCACAATGCTGTTTTTTCTATGTATTTGAAGAAAACAATATAGAATCATGTGATAAATATATCTTGCTCTATGTGACTGTGATTTTTCTCCAGTAACTTATACTGCAGCTGTCCTGAAGTTTATCTATATATATATATATTAACAAAATCGCTGCTAATGAATATTCATGAGAGTTTTCGCCATTGTTTAGCTCTTTTAGAATACAAGATTTAGCAGCTGATTAGTTAATCTTACTCTGCTGAGCTACACTGAATTTGATTGGTCAGAGCCATCACTGCAGCTCCAGCCTTTAGGGTATGTTCACACGCTAGCTGGCTTTTACGGCTGAAATGACAGCCTGTTTTCAGAAGAAAACAGCTGCGTCGTTTCAGCCGTAAATGCTCCTCCTCGTAATATACGAGGCGTCTGTGACGCTCGTATATCTTGAGTTCAATGAATAACGGCTCAAATTACGTTGCAAAGAAGTGCCCTGCACTTCTTTGCCGAGGCAGTCAATTTACGCGTCGTCGTTTGACAGCTGTCAAACGACGACGCGTAAATTACAGGTCGTCTGCACAATACGTCGGCAAACCCATTCAAATGAATGGGCAGATGTTTGCCGACGCATAATACGCCTCGTTTACGTCTGAAAATAGGTCGTGTGAACCCAGCCTTAGACTCATTCAGACAATCCCTTTGACTAATTCACTTCAAAGTGAAAGTGACTGAAAAATGGAATAAATAGACACTACAGATCTTGAATATATCATCTAACTAAATGTCCACAAGGAAATATATCAGGGAATATCTATTCCATCCTGAAACACTTCCGGCATTACCACGAGTTAGCCACTGGTACCACATGCCTAGTAGACATGGAGACACTGCACCAAAGCCAACATATTCTCCCCAAAGGAGACTGATCAATTTCTTTAAAGCCACCCTCACAAACATATCTTTCTGGCATTTTAAACTGCATGAACAATAAATGTAACAGCGTTTTTTTATGGTGTTTTTAGTGGCATTGTTTGTTTAGTATCATTTTGTGCATGCCTTTTTTTGGGCATTTTTCAAGTCCTATTCGAGAAATCTACCTTAAAACGCCTAAAAAATGCTATACCCACAGCATGCTCTGTTTAGAAAAACTGCCACTGACCACAAAATTGTGTAAAAAATGCCACAAACCAAAACACAGCTGTATATAGTGCATTTTATATTTCACTATAGACTTTAATGTAACAACTGGCTGCACTGAAAAAGATTTAAAAAAGACGCAGTTAAAAACACCTTAAAAACTGTATAAAAATGCATCAATTGTGAATCCAGCCTAAATGTACACATTAAGGCCTGAAATCTTTCTCTGATTTCTGAAACATGTTATATTATCATCTCTTGAAATTTCAAGATCTTTCATAGTGAGGACAAGTAAAACGGTTATTTAAGCCATGAAATCACAGTCCACACTGGTCACAGGGTTAAGAGGGTTTTCCCATTGACAGTCTTTTATGATATTAGAACCAAAAAAGAGCCAGAGACAACAACATCTCAATTTACATTGTATTATTGGTACAAAACAATTCACATAATGCAAATTTGGACTATTGCCTTCAGAACTATCTAGCTTCATGCTGCTCTTTGTTTACTTTCTTCCTAGTCTTCTATAAAAATATATAAGACATAATATAGTGCATGACAATCTCTTTCTAACAAAGCTAGAACAAGCTCTGTAGCTAACATAGATCGAGAGATCTCACCAGGGCCGGCCTTAGGATAGATGGCGCCCTGTGTGAAATGAACTTTCGGCGCCCCACCCCCATCATTAAAAAAAATGCCCCATAAAAAAATTATAATGCCCCTTTAGTGCCCCCATACAGTATAATAATAATAATAATAATAATATAATATATTACAACCCCTTCAAGGACACAGTATTTTGTCCTCTAATTATGCCCACAGTATTATGCCCCCTGTAGTACCCCTACACAGTATAATGTCCGCTTAGTGGTCCCCACACAGTATAGTGCCCCCCAGTAGATTTTGCCATACAGCCTCCCTGTAGACAGTGCCATAATCCCCCACCTCCTCCTTGTAGATCATGCCATACAGTTCCCCACCTCTCCCTTGTAGACAGTGCCATACGGTCTCCCACCTCTCCCTTGTAGACTGTGTCATACAGCCCCCCATCTCCCCCCTAGTAGACAGTGCCATACAGTCCCCCACCTCTACCTGAAGACAGTGCCATACAGTCCCGCACCTCTCCCTTGTAGACAGTGCTATACAGTCCCCCACCTCTCCCTTGTAGACAGTGCTATACACTCCCCCACCTCTCCCTTTTAGACAGTGCCCCCAAGCAAAAACAAAAATTGTACTCACCTAGGCCCCGTTCCCACGACGGACTGAGCTGCTCCAAGATGGGATCCTGTAGTCTAGTACAGAGTTTCCCAACCTTTTCAGACTTGAGGCAGCACTGGAAAAATAACATTTTCTCCAGGCACCCCTACCAAATTTTTTTCCGCAAAAGATGAAAACGGCTTAAAAAAAAAGCACTACACTCGTAGGGGATGTTTACCCACATTTTTTGTAAGGCAAAAAAAAATCTTCCTCAAAATTCCTTGAGGAAGTGACAGCATTCACCTTTTTTTTGTTTGTTTTTGCTTAAGCCGTTGAACTTAATGCAAAAGACGCAGGAAAAAAAGCACCAAACGGGCGACGCAGGTATTTTTTGCCTCCTATTAATTTCAATTGGAGGTCAGAGCCGGAAAGACCATCAGCCCCCCACTCACAGTAAAATGACCATCAGCCCACCACTCACAGTAAAATGACCATCAGCCCCCCACTCACAGTAAAATGACCATCAGCCCACCACTCACAGATTCCCCTTGTAGGTAGCGCCACCCAGCACCTTGTAGGTAGCGCCACACAGCCCCTTGTAGGTAGCGCCACACAGCGCCTTGTAGATAGCGCCACACAGCCGCCTTGTAGATAGCACCACACAGCCCCCTTGTAGATAGCGCCACACAGCCCCTTTGTAGATAGCGCCACACAGCTGCCTGTAGAAAGTGCCACACCACGCCCTGTAGAGAGTGCCACACAGCTCCCTGGTAGGAAGTGTCACACAGCCCCCTGGTAGGGAGTGGCACATAGCCCCCTGGTAGGGAGTGCCACACAGCCACCTGGTATTGAGTGCCACACAGCCCCCTGGTAGGGAGTGTCACACAGCCCGCTGGTAGGGAGTGCCACACAGCCCCCTTGTTGGTAGTGCCACACAGCCCCCTTGTAGGTAGTGCCACACAGCTCACAGCCCCCTTGTAGGTAGTGTCACACAGCCCACTCGTAGGTAGTGCCACACAGCCCACAGCCCCCTTGTAGATAGTGCCACACAGCCCACAGCCCCCTTGTCAGTAGTGCCATACAGCCCACAGCACCCTTGTAGATAGTGCCACACAGCCCACAGCCCCCTTGTAGGTAGTGCCACACAGCCCACAGCCCCCTTGTAGATAGCAAACCCACCCCTTCTTGTAGATGTGGCCGGGGATTCCGCTCCTGGAGCACTCCTTGATGTCTCTGTCCATATATGGACAGTGACATCAGGGGAAACTCCTGAAGCGGAATCCCCGTCCACAATGTTGCAAACGCTGTGACCGGAGATGCCACTCCAGGAGAAGCTCCTGTCGTCTGTGTCCATTTATGGACAGTGACGTCATTGGCTTCTCCTGGAGTGGAATCCCCGGTCACAGCGTCTGCAAGGCTGTGATGGGGATTCCACTTCAGGAGTTTCCCCTGATGTCACTGTCCATATATGGCCAGAGACATCAAGCTGAGCGCTCCAGGAGCAGAATCCCCGGCCACACGGGGATTCCGCTCCTTCATGGAGCTACAGTGGCGCTAGTAGATTGTAGAGATACCTCCCTGCTCCGTTATAGTGCCATCGCTACTGCTGTAGCAGCCGCAGCTCTCTCATGCCCGGTGTCGCCGCTAGCAGCCGCTATGGCTGCTACAGCAGTAGAGACAGTCAATAAGTGAAGAAGCGCCCGGGCGGAAAGGCGACTGCTGAGTCGCTGGGCCCGGGCGCTTCTGAAACAAACAGGGGAAGGGAGCCAGCGTAGCGAACCCTTCCACCTGCTGGAGTGATGCGTTCTGTGCGAAGGCACAGGTCGCACACCCCTAAGGCCGGCCCTGGATCTCACCATCCATTGTTACAATCCTCTGCTAGATTTTCTTCAGGCTGGCAGCTCAGGGGGCGTTTCCTTTCTGCTGCAGCTCCTCCCCCTTCCTGTCATAGTTTATATAGGCAGATTGTTCTGATTCACTGCTTCTGCCTCCTCTCTAGGAGAAGCTTTACAAATGCCCCTCATTACATGTCTATTTAGATGGAGAGCCCAGGCCTATACAACTGAAGAAGAGGGAGAATCTGCAGCTTACACACAGTGAAAGGATGAGCAGCAGAGGAGAGAGCTCAATGCTGTATGTAAGCAGTGCTGTATGCCGGCTCTCTCCATCAAAACAAACTGAAGGCTCTCCTGTGTGTTTCTTACTGTGAGAGCCTCCATCCACACTACAAGCTGTGTTTTTGAATAAAAGTTTCTTCTCTACTTCTTTACTGACAAGCAGAGTAGGCATTGTCAATTGGCTGGTGGCAGTTAGATAGTGGGACTGAGCAAGTACGTCCTTCCTCATTCAGCTCAGTAAGAGGGCTTGAACATTACTGTACAGATTGAACACTAGTGGGAAGCTCTCTGCTCTGGTTAATAGAGTGGGTGTAGGATCCCAAGCATAGGACTCCTCTCTATGAAGTCCATATATCCTATTACAGCATATGGACAGGGTTTATTCTAATGGGACAACCATTGTAAAGTTGAAACAAAAGGACCAGTGACAAGTCTAGGCACCACAGTTCTTTATATAAGTAATAATTTATTAGTGGATAGATCACACTTAATAGTAAATATGTGAATATCCTATGCAGACAGACACTATCAGTGTGCAGAACAAATAAACAAGGGAAGGGCTGATGGTAAAGAGATCACTGGTGGCGTATTCTGACAAATGTTCTTGTCTGATGAATCACTTTGCTCAGTGCCAAAAAAGGAAAAGTACTCACATTCAATCCTCTATTTTCACAAGCAATTAAAAATGCTGAGCGCCAAAATTTTTGACTAGCGCTATAGGCGTGACTTTGGTAGCACAGAAAGGAATTTCACATCATATTCGAGTGAGGATCCAACTAAAATCATCATTCATGAAATAAGGTTAGAGTGATTTGTCCTGACCTCTGGGGATTGAAATTTGTTTTGATCTCTTAGTAAAGAGCACAAACATTTATAAATCATATCCAGTTGATAATTCTTTGAGTTTATCCATTGGAAGTTCTCCAAGCAATGTTTCATATTGTGACTAGCTGGACATGATAGCCTTAATTAGTTATGTTATTACAGGTAAACCACCTCTTTGAGAAGGCCACCCCTGTTCTAGACCAAATTTTTCTGTGATGGATATTTATGGGCAATAGTTATTGACCCTTTTCTTAGGCAGAACCACCCCTCTATTACATAATGTTTCTCTGTAATTTTGGGTGGTCGTTTCATAGAGGTTTCACTGTATTTTTTTATTTTTATTATACAACTCCCTTGAAGCTATATGCAGAGGCTTTCAACCTTTGGCTTCGGCACACTAAAAGGCCTTTCACATATACCTTGTGCTTGTAACTCTAAAGCAATGCTAGGCCATTTGTGGTGTAATATTGTAATTATTTGATATCCACATTGTCTCCTATACTTAAGATGATGTCACATGTGCTCTCATGTGACATCATCTTCTCAAGTATGGAAGGTTAAACAATTGTAACCTCACAGTATGATGTCACAATGACATTGGACCTATATAAATTGTGGTTTAACCCTTTAGCGACATGTTATGTACATGTACATGACACCTGCCAAGGGGTATGGAGCGGGCTCATGGACTGCCCTCTTTATACTAAGTGGGTGTTGGCTGTATGTGACAAAAGACACTTCACTGAAATAAGCAGGATCCTGCTACTTCCGCGTCATGATCGCTGGGTGCCAATGGTTGTTTAATGAAGGCCCCCAGGTCTGCCAGGGTGTAGTAGGATCCTATAAAAATCAAATTATACTGTAATAGATTAGTATTGCAGTATATTATGCAAGTAATCCAACCAGCGATCGCTGGTTCAAGTTCCCAAGGGGGACTGAGGAAAAAACGATTAAAGTTTTTTAGTGTACAAAAAAAAATGGAAGTTCAAAAAATCCCCCTTTTCCCATTTTTCCCTTATAGTAATGTTAAAAAATAAATAAAATTAACATAACTGGCATCCCAAAAAGTCTGAACTATTCTAATATAAAGTTATTTAACCTGCACAGTAAATGCTGTGAAAGAAAATGAAAAACTCCTGAACTGCTGTTTTTTGGTCACATTAGCTCCCCAAAAAAATGAAATAAAAAGTGATCAAAAGTTCATGTACTCCAAAATAGTACTAATAAAAACTAAAGCTCGCCTCGCAAAACAGAAGCCCTTACACCACTCAATCGATTAAATATAAATAGTTTTTACTTTGTAAAAGTGGTAAAACATAAAAAACTATATCAATTTGGTATTACTGTAATCGTATAAATCCGTAGATTAAAAAGTTAACATGTTGTTTTTACCACATGCTGAACGCTGTAAAAGCAAAACCCTTTTTCGGTTTCCCAATACTTTATATGGTACATAATAAATGGTGTCATTAAAAACTACAATTCATCCTGCAAAAAAACAAGCCCTCAGATGGTTATGTCGACTAAAAAATAAAAAAGTTATGGCTTTTGAAAGGCAGGAAGGAAAAACGAAAATGAAAAAATGAAAATTGGCAGCGTCTGAAGTGGTTACTGTTCAGATCAGGGGATGAGGAGAGCGTATAAACCAGGATACAGGTAAATGCAGAATTGTTACATTTTCAGTTTGATAATATAAGAATAAGAAAAAAAAAGTGACTCACCGGTGACGTCTCAGATTCTAGTTCTTTTTCTCTTTTCTTCTCCCTTCAATCCAGATGTAATGATGGGGGTAGGGAAACAGACAAGTGAGCCCTAATCTACCCGCCACTCTGTCTCTGCCTACTTGCAACGACCCGCCCTAGGCGACGGGGTACAACTGGGCGGCGGTCCCTACGCTCTGTAAGTGCACGAGACAAACAGACAAGGGTACACAAAGCAAAGGGAAATGGGGCAGTTGCCCACAGCAACACCGTGAGCAACAAGAGTGGAGTCAAACCAGGAGGGAACGAGGTACCAAACGCAGAGCAGGAGAGTAGTCAGTAAGCCAGGGTCAGTATGGAGCAGGATCAAATAGTTAGAAGCTGTAGCTGGGCCAGGAAACCACACGAGAAGAATCACAAGCAAAGGAGGAACAGGAAAGGCAGGTATAAATAGACAGAGGGCGGGAGCTAGCTCCATCTGGCCAGGCTGCGATAGGCTCTCCCACTCCTAAGCCTGCCATCCTGAGTGGTGGAAGATGGAGTCAGTCTCAGAGACATAGACTCAGGTGCAGACTGATTACCTATGGGCGTATACACAGAAGTAGTGCCTGGCAGATCCTTTACACCAGACCTCTAGGATGGATTTCTCCTGGCCACGACCCATTTCTGCAGTTTTCCGCTCAGATGTCTTCAGCTTCTCACTTTTAAAACATTTCTGCACCTATAAACGTAGATAAAATTCTCAATACCTCTAAATATAATAGCGCCATACACTGCACCTCTAACTATAATAGCGCCATACACTGTGTCCCTGATTATAATACTACTATACACTGAGTCCCAAACACACACTGTGCCCCTGTAGATAGTGCCCCCATAGCCCCCTGTAGATAGTGACCCCCATAGAGCCTCTGTAGATAGTGCCCTACATAGAAGCCCCTGTAGATAGTGCCCCACATATAGCTCTCTGTAGATAGTGCCCACATATGGACTCCAGAGCTGCCCTACATATAGTTTCCCCTATAGATAGTGCTCCACATATAGCCCACCTCATAGATAGTGCCTTACATATAGCCAACCCCTGTAGACAGTGCCCTACATATAGCCCCCCTGTAGATAGTGCCCCGCAGGTAACCCACCCCTGTATATAGTGTCCCACATATAGCTCACCCTATAGATAGTGCCCTACAAATAGCTCCCCCTATAGATAGTGTCCCACATATAGCCCACCCCTGTAGATAGTGCCCTACATATAGCTTCCCTTTAAATAGTGCCCCACATCCCCACGTATAGACCCCCCTGTAGATAGAGGCCCCACTGTATATAATGCCACTCACAGTTTTAGTAGAAAAAAACAAAACTTTACATACTCACCCTGATCCCGTTCCCACGCCCACCGGTGGCAATGCAGATCTACTCTCTTCTGAGCAAGTCTGCTGGAGCTGAACGACGCAAGCAGCAGCAATGACTTGCCCCGTCAATCAGCGCCTCTCAACCATGGAAGCGGTGCAATGATGTCATCGCGCCGCTAGCGTCGTTGAAAGGCGCTGATAGGCGGGGCAAGTAATTTTGCCCCACCAATCAGCGTCATTGTAAGGTGCTGAATGTTCGGGCACGAAACGTGCCTGGCCATTCAGCGCTAATACATGTAATGCATATATGTGTACCTGCGTGCTATAGATGCAGGTACAATTACTGCAAGAGGGGGTGGCTGTCGCTAGCAATACCACCGGCCACCCAGCCCATAAATGTTAGAGGCTTGGCGGCGCGGGCCGTGTAGTAGCGTCGCTACCACTGTAGCAGCCAAAATGGCTGCTAGCAGCGCCACCGGACATGTGGGGGGGGGGCGAATTTCAGCGGGTGGCACGTGCCTCCTCATGCCATGGGCCCCGTAGCAGCCGCTATGGCTGCTACAGTGGTAGTTACGCCACTGTTATAGGGCTTGAGGCTCTGTTTTTCTGATACAGAGCTCCAAACCTCTGCTTCTGAATAAAGTCTGACTGCTTGCAGCCACCACTAGGGGGAGCGTAGGAGTTATGGCACATTGATTTATTATTCATTTTAACGGGAGTTATATGAATCTACATGCAGTAAATTCAGCATAGAGGTGGTTGTAGGCAGCCAGAATTGTATTATTTTTCTCTATTGCTGAGGATTTTAGCAATAAAAAGAATTTGTAACCCTAATAAATACTGTATATTCTGTGAAATTAATCAGCACAGAATTTTGGATCTAAAAAAAAAAAAGGGGTTTATAGGTGAACACTAAATTAACATGATGCCGAAGGAACCAAGATTTATCAGGCCAGTTAACCAAGTTAACTTTATATTAGTTTTTAAGTTATAAGTCCTGAAAACAGTTGAATAATGAACTCAACTCTATTAATTTATTTAAATAGAATCTCATAGAAATGTATCAATAGGTCAACCAGTCACAAAATAGATTTCAAATCCCATACTTTATTATCAATTTATAATTCCATGAGTACTGTTACTGTAAAACAAAATAAATTGTTTAATGGGCGCAATAAAATATTTAAATTGGCAATATTATACTGTCAAGGGCATCATTTAGATTCCTTAAAGGGAAATTCCCATCTTAAGAAGTGATTGCATATCACTTCTTGATCAGTTAGGGCCCATGGGATATTGGATGATCCCTAAAACGAAGGTGTAGAAACCCCTTGTACAATTTCTCTGCACAGGATGGTTCTTGTCCTCCCGCTATGCAGGAAACAGCAACACTGCTCAGTTCAAATTTATGGTGCTTTGTTGCAGTTCCTGCACTGCTGGGTCAATATTCTCCTATATAGACCAGCATTGTCACTTACTATAGTACAGAGATCTGTTAGCATGTGTTCATGATGGAGTCAGGATTTGAGGGTTTGTAGATTTAACATTTTAGTGACATCTGCCATACATGTACGACTGATGTGCGTTAATCGCAATATGGTGTGGGCTTAAGAGCTGAGCTGGCACCATAAATTGACGGGCACTGGCTGTTTCATACATCTTACACTTGCATGCAAGGGCCTGGATCGGACATAACTACAATCTTGGCTGTTTAATGCCTCAGATGCCACGGTTAATAGAAACTGAGGCATTTGAAAAAAATCACAATCTTAGAAATGTTGTTTTTTGGTCACCTTTCTTCCCCCCAAAAAATGGAATAAAAAGTGATCAAAAAGTCATATAAACCCCAAAATTGTACCAATAAAAACTACTTGCCCTGCAAAAAAACAAGCCCTCAGACTGCTCGATCAACGGGAAAAGAAAAATGTTATGGGTCTCAGATGACACAAAACTATTTTTTTATTTAGCAAATTGTTTTTATTTTGTAAAAGTAGTAAAACATAAAAAAACTATATAACTTTGGTATCGCCGGAATGGTAGTGGCCCACGGAAATAAAGTTAACATGTCATATTTACCACAAAACGAACGCCGTAAAAACAAAACAAAAAAAACAATGGCAGAATTGCCGTGTTTTTATTCAATTCCACTCCACAAAATCCTTTTGAAAAGTTTCTCAGTACATTATATGGTACATCAAATGATATCATCAAAAACTACAACTCACCCTGCAACAAGCACTCATACGGCTATGTCGACAGAAAAATTGAAAAGTTATGGCTTCTAGAATGCAGGAAGGATGAGATACTTCCTATCTTCCTGCCATGGTGATGGATTAAAAAACCAATGCCTTATCGATTTATTTAGTGTATACTGTGGCTATCCTTTACGCCTCAAGCACACGACCGAGTGTGCCGTCCGAGTCCCGTCAGTGATCCGAGGAAAGATAGGACATGTTCTATCTTTCCTCAGATCGGAGACTCGGACCATTTTGTCACGGACCTGATTCACCCGCTAATATGAATGGGTCCATGAGGACTATCGGGTGCCACTCGGATGCCGTCAAAAACCGAGTGGCACAACGGTCGTGTGCAAGAGACCTTAACCTAAAAAATTAAATAACACCAAATATTAATATATAAAAAATATTTATTTTAATAATAGTGTATTTATAAATGTTGTATTATTTAAATAATGTTTATGTTTTAATAATGCAACATTTTCTGATGATAGTCCTCTTTTAAGAAATGTATATTTACATAATATCCTATTAACAGAAATGTGGAGGTTTTCCAAAAATATAGCAACCAGTCTGATTCTAGGCTTCTGTCACATGGCAGTATTTTGCATCAGTATTTTAAAGTCAAAACCAGGAGTAAGCCCAAAACATGGAAGAGGTACAAATATTTCCATTAGGGGGAGTTCACACTGAGGTTTTTTTACGTGGAAACCGCGTCGGAAAACGCACCAAAAAACTTCCGAAAATGCCTCCCATTGATTTCAATGGGAGGCGGAGGCGTTTTTTTCCCACGAGTGGAAAAACCGTCTCGCGGGAAAAAGAAGGGACATGCCCTATCTTCGGGCATTTACGTCTCTGACCTCCCATTGACATCAATGGGAGGCAGAGAAAGCATATTTTGCGGCATTTTTTGCCCACGGCGCTCAATGGACGCGGGTGAAAAACGCTGTGAAAATCCGTGTGCAGGCAGAGCAAAATCTGCCTCAAAATTCCAAACTGAATTTTGAGGCAGATTTTCCTCCTGCAAAAAACTCTGTGTGAACCCAGCCCTATACTTTTTCTCTGTGTAGGTTTCACTTCTGGTTTTGACTTACAAATACTAATGCAAAATACTAACAAGAATACTGCCGTGTAAATGTGCCTGTGTTTTATATTATATAACCTGAACTCCTCATATGTAGAACATCAAGAACTTATGACTCAACTAAAACCATTATCTGCAAGCTGGAAAATATGACAAGATGCTGAACTTCGTAACTGTATGAGGAATGTGTTATATTTATTGGATTCATTAGCTTCTCAGTGTGAGGTATCTTGCAAATTATTCTTAGCAATGACATCACTTGCTTATCTACAAAAGCAAAAAAAATAAAAAATCTATTTAAAGAGGCTCTGTCACCAGATTCTCAAATCCCTATCTCCTATTGCATGTGATCGGCGCTGCAATGTAGATAATAGTAACGTTTTTGTTTTTTTAAAACGTTCATTTTTGGCCAAGTTATGAGCTATTTCATATATATATGCAAATGAGCTTTGATATGGACAACTGGGCGTTTTTTTTTTCGTTATGTCCAACTGGGCATGTATTGTGTTTTTAACTGGTCGTGTTTACCTGTAGGACGCTGACCAATCAGTGACCAGTCAGCGTCATACACTCCTCTCCATTCATTTACACAGCAGCGATGATGAATACACATGAAATCCAGCCTTGACGTCATGTGTATTCAGAATCCTGACACTTCTGAATCTTTTCTGTGAGATTCCAGCAAGCCACGCGTAATCTCGCGAGATTACGGAGGTAAACGATATTTTGTTTCCCTTGCTGGAAATCTCAAAGAAAAGAGTCAGAAGTGTCAGGATTCTGAATACACATGACGTCCAGGCTGGAGGTCATGTGTATTCATTATCAGGACACTTGATTAACGTTAATCTCTGTGTATGTGGCTGCACATCGCTGCTGTGTAAATGAATGGAGAGGAGTGTATGACGCTGACTGGTCACTGATTGGTCAGCGTCATACACGTAAACACGCCCAGTTAAAAACACAATACACGCCCAGTTGGACATAACGAAAAAAAAACGCCCAGTTGTCCATTTCAAAGCTCCTTTGCATATATATAAAATAGCTCATAACTTGGCCAAAAATGAAAGTTTTTAAAAAAACAAAACGTTACTGTTATCTACATTACAGCGCCGATCACATGCAATAGGCGATAGGGATTTGAGAATCTGGTGACAGAGCCTCTTTAAGTTAAGAACAAGTGTAAAACACAATACTAATACATACAAGAACAGTTCTGTGGGATTTGAGAGGACTATTCTGAAGCACTAGACACATATTGCAACTGTTGATGTTAGGCCCCATGCACACGACCGTACTTTTTCCCTGACCGTAAATACTGGCGTAAATACGGGTCCTTTGTCACACGTTTTTAACCCGTATTTAACCCGTATTTACGGACCCGGCCTGTAAATATGGGTCCGTTGTGATCCGTATTCCACCTGTATTTACGAAACCGTAAAAAAAAGAGGGGCTGGAAATTATGCAGACATGGGAATCCCCTGACGTCGCCTAGCAACGCTCCCATAATTACGGGTGCACACACATAGCCACCCATAATTACGGGAGCCCCATACTTCTATGGGCCTGCCCGTGACGTAATTACGGCCTGAAATAGAACATGTTCTATATTTTTCAACGGCCCGGGCACCTTCCCGTAAGCAAACGAGAAGGTACCCGTGGCCAATAGAAGTCTATGGGCCCATAAATACGGCCCGTAATTACAGGCATTTTTACGGACGTGTGCATGGGGCCTAAAGGGGGTATTCAGATAACATTGGTAAAGTCTTTAACCCCTTAATGACCAGCCTATTTTAAACCTTAGTGACCAAGCCATTTTTTACGTTTTTCCATTGTCACATTCCAAGAGCTATAGCTTTTTTATTTTTGCGTGACAAGGTCTTGTTTTTTGCGGGACAAGTTGTATTTTTTAATAGCACCATTTTGAGGAACATATTATTTATTCATTAACTTTTATTAACTTTTTTTTGGGAGGGGAATAGAAAAAAACCTGAAATTTTGCCACCCTTTTTCGCGTCCTAAATCTACGCCGTTTACCTTGTGGTATAAATCACACACTAACTTTATTCAGCGGGTTGTTACGATTGCAACGATACTAAATTTGTATAGACTTTGTATGTTTTACTACTTTTACACAGTAAAAACGCTTTTTTTTCAAAATTATTTGTTTTTGAGTCTCCATATTTGAAGAGCCATAACTTTTTTATTGTTCTGCCGATGCAGTTGTATGAGGGCTTTTTTTTTTGCGGGAAGACTTGTAGTTTTTATTGGTACCAGTATGGAGTAGATGGAACTTTTTGATCACTTTTTATCAAATTTTTTTTAAGTCAGGATTCACAGAAAACAGCAATTTTTCCATAGTTTTTTTATTTATTTTTTTACGGCGTTCACCGTGCGGGTTAAATAATGTAACAGATTTATAGTCGGGGTCGTTACGGAGGCGGCGATACCAAATATGCATAACTTTTTTACTTTATTTTGTTTTTTTAATAGTAAAGCATTTTGTAAGTGGAAAAGTGGGTTTTTCATAATTGTTTTCACTTTTTTTAAAATTAACTTTATTAAATTTTTTTAAAACTTTTTTACTAGTCCCACTGGGGGATTTTAATATGCGATCCTCAGATCGCTATTATAATACACTGCAATACTTCCGTATTGCAGTGTACTACTGCCTGTCCGTTTAAAACAGACAGGCATCTGCAGCAGGCATTCACTACAGGCAGACCTTGGGGCCTTTATTAGGCCCCTGGCTGCCATCGGAGACACAAACACTCGGCGATCTTATCGCCGGTTGTCAGTGGGATGAGAGGGAGCTCCTCCCTCTCTCCAAAACCACTCAGATGCGGTGCACGCTATTGAGCACCGCTTCTGAAGGGTTAAACGGGTGAGATCGATACTAATATCGATCTCACCTGGTCGAGCAGGGACGCCCCCAGCCCTCAGCTACCTCTGGCAGCTGAGAGCAGGGAGATTTGACAGCTCCCTGCTCTGTTTACTTATTCCGATGCAGCGACGTAAAAAGTCTATTGCATCGGAATAAGGCCCGTTAGTGAAAGGCGTAGAAACACTATGGGCTGGTTGCTAACGGGTTAAAGGGGACCTGTCACCAGCATTTGACCTATTAAACCAGCAATAACTTTATGTAGCCTATAATTATCTTCTAAGTAGTCTCTGTACCTTTAGTATTCCATTTCTTAGTGTTCCCACGCGTATGCTAATGAGCATAAGAGTCATATCTTCGTTCGAAAAGAGTCATATCTTCATTCCTCAAGTCTTTCTGAGTTAACCCCACCGCCTTACTTTTGATTGACAGCTCCTCGCCTCCCCCCAGCACACACAGAATCCTGCGCTTGCGCATCGATAACCTGTTCTGGTGCATGCGGACAACGGGACACCGTAGCAGAGAATGCACAGTAACTAGATTTGAGGTCCGGGCGAAGCAGGCAAGGGTGTCGGACCATACATGACGGGCGCATGCGTGCTATCTCTGATGAGATTTCGGCATTCAAGGCGGGTCAGTTTTCCACAGTGGGCGGGCTTAGGAAGAGGAATAAGCGAGTCTGCCAGATTATTACCATAAAAGGCACAAAATGTTTGCAGACCGTTATTTATGGTCGGAGGTGGAGTTTAGAAAAGGGGATAACGCCAATGAACTTTTGACAGCAGAGGCCAGCGAGGGATGAGTAGAGTTCAATAGGTGAAATGCGGTGACAGGTTCCCTTTAAGATATTTATGGCTGAAAGGTTAAAAAATCTGTTATATTAGTTTATATTTCACCCTTTTTTGCAAAGGACAGATCTATAGCATTAAATACGGATGTGAGGGGACAATGTGAGTGGACAATGTGAGGGGACTCAGACCTTTACTCCTCATTGCAGTGGATTGAGAAAAGTGACCTGCACAGGGAGGATTGGTCTGGCATACAAAAGAGTTTAATGACAGCCACCTGAACATTTGGGAGAAATAGTTGCCAACCAAATGAGCGTACGGCCGATAACTACCTAAAGTGTATGGCCACCATCAGTGCAGAAGTAATTTGGCACCCAGCAAGTTACTACAATGAGCCAAGATGGGTGAAATACATGCAATAGGAAAGCAGTTGTCTAACGTATTTGTGATCCGACATGGAGACCAGGAGTAGGAGGAAAGCCTACCTGAAAAGCTATAGATCACATTAGTAAAGGCTAACCCTAAAACTAATTTCAAACTTTTATCATCATGTCATATACACATGTAAATGCAGACACGATCACCTTTCAACAATCTTAAAGGAACAGTGTCACCAAAATTATTTTTTTAATATGTTAAAGATGTTAGTGCTTTATTAAAAACGTTTGGATTAATTTGTGTGTTTGTGTGTTACTTTTTTTTATTTTTACACTTTTTCTTCCCTATGGGGGCTGCCATTTTTTTTTCCATTTCTGTATGTGTCGATTAACGACACATACAGACATGGAATACGGCAGCTCCAGTCCCATAGGGACTGCGAACGGGGCCCGTTCCATCCACTATCGTGTACGCCGCTGTGTGGGAACGGCGCATGCGCCGCTCCCACACAGTTCAATTTGAAATGCGCGCCGTCCGGCGCCATTTTCCTGTGGACCGGAAGTCGCGGCCGGACAGTAAGATTACTACTTCCGGTCGCGGCTTCCGGACTTGTGCACATGGAGCAGCGGCAGCAGACGGAGCGGATGGACCGGAGGGAGCGGCGGCGACTGGAGCAGGTAAGTGATTTCTATGTATGTTCGTGTTTCAGTGTGTGTTTACTAGTGTATGTTAACCTACTACACTGTGTGTTAGCTCAAAAAATGGCGACACACAGTGTAGGAGGTTAGACCGTTCAAACCCCTCGTTTCTCCCGGCACTAGCCAGGATAAAGGAGGGGGGGATTCTGAGAGCTCACTAGAGCGAGGGATTTTTACCCAATTTTGCAGCATAAAGCAATGTGGTTGCTTTACCACATGCAATGCTGCAATTTTGGGAATGGCTCCATCTAGTGACCAGTGCTGGGAAATATTATAAATTGAATCCAATTTATAATATTTCCTGACTCGTGAAAAAAAAAAAAAAAATTAGAACAATGTTTAATTACCTATACACTAATTGTTTAACTAAAAAAAAACAAACATGTTTTGCTGGCAACACATTCCCTTTAAACAATTGGTTCATGAGACTCGGGGGTGGATGTCCTGTCTGCAGCGGATGAAGAACCGTTCACTTAACATTACACTGACAGCCATGGATACTCAGACAATCATACTTCTTGCTCTGATTCTTTGATGGGAAATGTGGTGGCATCAATAATAAATGTGCTGTCATATGCTGGAAGAAACCACTAGATCATGACGGATGTTAAGGCCAATACGCAACCAAGGGATAACACGGCTTGAGAACCAGCAGGAATTATCAGGCCAGACGGCCAAGCAATACAAGGAAACGGTCCTCATTCATTAGATCTCTGGACTACCAAAGATTTCTTCTAGGCCACTTACCACTGGGATTAGAAATCGATTGAACGATCAGTGATTAAGAAGTACAATAAGCATCAAAAAGCGTCTTATATTTTTTCTACAAACAAGTGCATCAATACAGCTACAATCACCTTACTTATGCCTAGGTATCTATGTCTTTAGAAATCTTAAATGGTATTGCAGAATTTCCTGACATTTCCATTTACAATGTATGCTCACTGCATATTTTAAGATGATCTTAAGGGCAATCAACACTTTAACCTGCTCGCTGTGGGTGTTTGAGCACATATTAAATGCTGCTGAATTTGTTAAAAAAAAAAGAAGAAAAAAGCTGAATAATGATAAAAACAAGAAATGCCTGTTTTCAGACTTTCCAATTAATGCCACCCAAAAGGAATAGAAGTAATACATTGGGATTTAGATGACAAAAAATGACCCATGGCAATCTTAACCAGCTAATCTTTATCATCCTGACGTCATGTCCCTGCCTGACTACCTCAGCAGCGCCCACCTACCAATCAGTGACTACTCAAGGGGCCAGAACCTAGGGATCTGACCAAGAAGGTCAATATCTCCGTAAGTGGGTAGAGGTGAAGAAATGGTGGGTCACTAAATCACTATGCAATGTTTAGTCAGTGCCAAACTGGTTGCGGGACTAGAGATTCCACTATCTCGATGTGTTCTGTCACAATGATTTCTTTATACTCAGGACAGTGAGAATAACATGACGACACACATTAGATCTACAGGAAAGAAGGTTTCATCAGGGAACTCTCTGTCGTAAAGTGTTAATTTGTAAAATAAATGTAATTAGTGGTCTGAATGACTTTCTTAACCTCTTCCTGGCCAGGCACATTTTCACGTTTCAGCCATGTGCCAATTTAAAAGCAAATTAATGTTCTATTACTCTTCCAGTCTACATGTATTTGGTCTTGTTTCTCTCAGAACTTATTTGGCTTCTATAATGTGTTAAAAAATAAGTGATTTAAACTATAGAAGGAAAAAACGGCAAAAAATGTGAATATGTGATTTTAGATGATTTTTTTGACACCCTGTTGCATGTTTCTGGGTAAATACACATGAATCCATATTTAGCAACTTCTGCCGACTTCAACACTACCAAATATGTGCACATTTCTTACATGCTGGGCGCAAAGTGGAGCTCACAATGAATGGTGCGCAAACTGGCATTTTGAGAGCAAATTTTTCAAACCCGTTTGCTGACACCATATGACCATTACAGATGTTGTGAAGTGCCATTACACAGTCAACACCCCCAAAATGACTCTTTTATGGAAAATAGACCACCTCAAGTTATTTAATTAACTACATAAAAATTTTTTAAAATCTGCAGCGCATGTAAAATCTCATCTACTTGCCTTTTACTGTAATCCATTGTGAACGTTACCTAAGCAAATGCGCAGGTAAAATCTGCAGCAAATCCGCCACATGTAAAATCACCCTGAGGCTGGGGCTACATGGTGAGTCACATTATTATGACCACCGGCTAATGCAGCACGGACAGCAGCTAGACGGGCTGGGAGTGATCAATAAGGTGCTGGTAGGTTGTCTCAGGTATCTGGGGCCTTGCTGACTGCAGTCCATCCCGCATTTGCTGGAGTGTTGCGGGGGGGGGGGGGGGATGCTTAGAGCGAACAAGATGATCAAGGTGGTCCCACAGAGCCATGTGACATGTCGCATTGTCTTGCAGGAAGACCCCATCTGCCCCAGGGAAGACAAACAGCTTGTATGGGTGGACGTGATCTGCAATGATGGATTCATACCCAAACAGGTCCTTCCACATGAATGAGTGGGCCCAGAGAATGGCATGAAAAAATTCTTCAGACCAAAACGCTGCGGCCACCAGCTTGTGTTCTTCCAGCAATGGTTACAGGGTGTTTATTCTCTGATGTTTCTCACCTGACACGCCAACATCCATCCGTTCGACGAAGTAGAAAACATGACTTGTTGGAGAAGGCAACTCTTTGCTAATCATCGGTGGTCCAATTCCGATGCTGCCGTGCAAATTGAAGCTTTTTTTCCATTGCACCTTTGTTAGCATAAAAGCAGTGACTATCCGTCTGCTTCGGAGCCCCATATGCAGTAGGGTTTGTTGAACTGTTGTTTTAGACAACCGTCTGGTAGCCCCCTGGTTTATTTTCATGGTGAGCTGCACCACTGTAGCGTGTCATTCGGCCCGCGCGCACCTTTGTACCCGACGTTCACCACACATCAATGGCACGTGGTGCTCCGCAGTTTCCACGACGGTTATTCCCAATAGTGCCATTTTTCCACTTACAATACACTTTCACCACAGCAGCACGCAAACAGTTCACAAACTAATAATCATCACTTTTTGCAACTCTGACAAATCGCCCCTTTTACCAACAGCAACAATGAGTTAAATGTGTTCAGACAGCCTATCGCACACTTTATATACCCACCAACCAGCCAACGACACATCACTTCCTTCATGGAATACACGCTGCCAACGTCGAAAGTAGGAAGTGGTCGTAATAATGTGACTCGACTGTGTATATGATATAAGATAGATAGAAATAATAATCTTTATTTGTATGACAAAAAAATCTGCATTTAGATATATAAAGATATTATAATTGTCATGATCTATCTAAACGAGGATTTTTGTGTCATACAAATCAAGATTACTATCTCTGCCTATCTATCTCTCTATCTATATCATCTCTCTCTCTCTCTCTCTCATATATATTCTTATACAGTATAGTACTATACATCAATATATATATATATATATATATATATATATATATATATATATATATATATATATATATATATATATATATATATTAGAGATAGATATATTAATAGATATTTATAGAAAAAAAATGTGTGTGTGATTTTCACATTACTCTTTTCCCTCTCTGGTAGTCTTTTTTTTATATATATCTATACCATATAAATAGAGGCTGCGGTAGAATGGAGAAAATTATACTGGAGTAGTGAGCAGCTTAGCTAAGAATCCAGCACTGGGGGGGACATTTAACACTTACCAGGAAGCTGCAGCATGTTTGTGTGTGTCTTTCTCACTCTGCTCTCGCTCCCCTTTCGATAGACTTCTATGGGCAGCATCTGTATCTGTGTCTCTGCTCCTGCTTCTTCCTCCTGCTCCCCTTCCCTCTCTATAGACTTCTATGGGCAGCAGTGTATGTGTCTCTCTCTCTTCCTGCTTCCTCCTCCTCCTCCCCTCTCTTTATAGGCTTCTATGAACAGGGTCTGTGCTCCTGCACTCCTCCACTCTCCATAAACTTCTATGGGAAGCATGTATGTGTTTTTCTCTCCCTGCTTCCTTCTCCTGCTTCCCTTCCCTCTCCATAGACTTTTATGGACTGCTTCTCTGCTCATGATCCCTACCTATGCTCCCCCTCCCCTCTCCATCGAATTCCTTGGGCTGTGTCTATGTCTCACACTCTGAGCCCTTTAGGAAAGAGTAAAAGAGACACGGCGCCACATGGTGCAAATAAACGTTGGATAAAAATGGAGCTGCCAATGTATTAGGAAGTGCTCACCTTGGGTTGTAGACACTGGCAGGTGTCACAACGGGTAAAAGAGCTGCTGCCGGGTCCGTAACACAACAAAACAGAGTTTGCTGTCAAGTAATAGTAATAAAGGCAGAGAAAAAAGGGATCAAAGGCGCTGCTATTAATGTCGAGGCTAGGCAAACATACGGTTCGATATTTATTAGTAAAGTAGACAGGCTACGCGTTTCAACGCCGGACCGGCGTTCAAACGCGTAGCCTGTCTACTTTACTAATAAATATCGTACTGTATGTTGCCTAGCCTCGACATTAATAGCATCGCCTTTGGTCCCTTTTTTCTCTTCCTTTATTACTCTGAGCTCTTCTCCTACTCCTCCCTCTACTTTCTAAAGACTTCTATGGGCAGGCTGAAAAGAGACCCCTCCCACTTCCTACAATCCATCTCCTCGGCTCTGTAACTAGGGATGGAATTTGCTTGACAAAAGGGGGTGATAATAGTAAGCAAATTATAAAGTTGATATATATCAGGTATACTACTAGATTAGCATAAGAAGTTTGAAAAGTTAGTGTCCCTCTAACTGAAGTGATAACAAATATATACATTTATTCCTTGTTGTCATTTGGATAGTGCTAAACTGTTTCTGCCTACAATGGAAAACCTCAACTTAAAACACAAATTCTATAGGCCCTAGATGTTTCCTTTACATACGTTCTCTATCTCAATTGATGTTTGGAAAAAACAGATTAATAATGCAGAACAGTATATATATGTATATATATATATATATCTATATATATATATATATATATATATATACATACACACACAGTATACATATATAGGCAGTGACATGAGGGGCTCCCTCTAGGAGACGCTCTGGCTGGGGATTCTGGCTCTGACGTCAAGGGCTTCGCTGGGCTCAGTGCTTAAAGTGGCGCTGTGCCCTGGGAGTCCCTTTTGAAAGGATCAGTTTTTAACGGGCGTCACTAGGATTGATTCCTCAAAAATGGCTGTTACAAACTGAACCGTTGAGTTCTATTGGGGCCGTCTGACCGTGAAATGGTCAAAAATAGGACGTCCTATTTTTTTATGGCTAGTATTCACGGGCTGTTAAAAAAACAGGCGCGTGAAAACAGCCATAGAACTATATCGTTCTGAAAACGGACGGTTTTCCCTGTCATGTGAATGTAACCTTAAGCCTTTGTCATTGTCAGCATAGTGATAATCCAGCTTTGATCTGAACAGCAATTCATTTCAGATGACTAGTTGCCAGGGATTTACTGATTTAACAACTACATCCTTTTTATTTTGTTAGTAACTCATCCCTATCAATTAACCTATTTCAGATTACACAGATTGTCAGTACAATGGCACTGAACTGAGTGAACTAAAACTGAGTTTTTTAACTTTTTTTTTCCCCTTCGGATCTTTTTCTACTTTTCTATAAACTTTATTGAATTTTGATCTCTTTTTACTTCCTCCCAGGTAATTGTGTAAACATCTGATCTCTTGATCACATCTATAATAAATTGCAATACTTCTGTATTCCAATCTTCCCTGCATGTCTAACAGGCAGGTCCTAAGAGACTCTCGTACATGGCATATCAGGGGGGGCATTGTTAGGGCCCTGGCTGCCATGTCAACCCTTTGGCATCTTGCAAGCGCAACACAGGGTGGTGATGGGCATACAAAGGGAGCCCACTCCCTCTTTAAAACGACTTAAGTGCCGCAGTTGCTATTAAACGCTGCATATAAAGGGTTTAACGGCTGGGATTTGAGTTATCTCCGATCTCAATTATTAGAGCATGTTGTTGGCTGCATAGTACAGCTGGCACCTGTGTAATGATGCTGGCACAGCTCTTATGCCCACACCCTCACTGCGCCATATTAGTACGTCGGTTTGCAGCACTCCTTTGTAGTCATGTTACAACTAAATAGCAATGTCAATTGACCTCCTTATGATACTGGCATTATACAACCAAAGTGTTCCTCAAAGGGCTTGTCTGGTTAGAAAATTAATTTAAAAATACTCTATTTGGGACTTCTGGTTTAATAGGGGGAGTCCCCCATTCAAGACCATTGTCTATTAGATAGTTCCTCAAAAAGAGTATGCGCATTACACGGACAGCACATTGATTTCATTTGGAGATGTGTAAGTGTAAATTCACACACGGCAGATTTTGTTGCAAAAATTTATTTGACTGAAAATCAATTCCATTCATCGAAACGAAACTTGCAGAAATCCATGCACCTTCTGCAGAAACAGCCATATTCAGATGAAGGGAACTGATATGTCGGACTGTACCCTAATACATAATTTCCTCTGTCATGGCGCTGCCGGCAAAAAGAGCATATGTTGTGAGACCAATTCCTGCTTATAGTCAAAAACATAAATACAAATATTAGGCAGAATTAGGCAGAGGAACATACAAAAAAATGGTTCAAATCCTAAATCACTGTTTTGATGGATTCAGGCCTGAACTTTGAGTGAATGTCACTAATTTGTTGAGTATTCTCTTGTGCAGTAGGTAACAGTTTCAAGTTTGATAATTATTTTTGGAAACAAAAACAATACCCAACTGGCCCTCTAACAGCCCCCTGCCCTCCAAGGTCATCCCTACCTGTTTATGAAAACACAGTGAAAGGAGACATGTGGGAGTAATGATGAGAATAAAGCCTTAATTTTTGTGTTTTCTGGCTTTTGAAATGCCTGGCAGTTATAAAGTCTAGTTTACCAATATCTAAAGAGGTACATGTTGACTATTTGATTTTGGCTGGAAGAATTTTAGATCTGAAAAACAACCACATCCACAGGTAGATACGTTTTGCCAAGTTTGTTAGAAATAAACATATTTTCTGACACGTATTTCACAGATATATTTAGAATTGGCTCTCTACAAATAAACAAGACGTTATTTTTGTGCACTGAATCTTGATTCTCGATGTTATTTTATAGAGTTTTTAAATGTTAATAAATCTCGATTAAACCACATTCTATTTAAAGACTAAACTAGAAAAAAAACAAAACGCCAAGTTGCATGACTGGGAAAACGATGTTTAATTCCTCCACTTAGGCTGCATTCACATTTGTGTCGGTACTCAGTTCATGGGTTCCGTCTGACCTTTCCTTCATGGGAACCCATGAACGGAATCCAAACTGAAACATGAACGGAGTCCCGACGCAGATGTGAATGCAGTCTTAGTGTAACGTCAGTGGTCGCTGACCATGAACTCCTTCAATCCAGTCGACGCCCTTCTCTCCACAGTGACCACCAGGGTGCGTTTACAAGCTCAGTCCAGACTTGAGAAGCCAGAGCACACGCATGTTTGTAGTTGAGCTGATTGCTACAGAGGAGCACCCTGGGCTATAAGAAGGTCCCAGCCCCATCCTCCCACGCCTAAGCTTTGTTGTGTATTCCTAGTCTGTCTATATGATGTCCTCCTAGTGTGTTACCTGTACCTGTTCCTGTACCTGTTCCAGTTCCGATTCCTAGCATTCCATACCTTCCTGGTTGAGCACTGTGCTGTGCCAAAGTCGTGTCGTGCTATATCCACGTCTGACCTGCTTCACTTCGCCTGACATCTGCCTGCTGCCTAGTCCCAGCCGAGCCTGCCCTGCTGCTGTCTGAGCTGCCACAGGTACCTATACGAACTATAGACTTTTACCTGCGCCCTGTTGGCAAGCTGCCTTACCGCCAAGGTTGTACGGCGCAGTGGGTCCACAGACCCTTCGTGACACTTAGGCGGGACTTGTTGTGCAAGTACTCCTGGCTTCTCCTTAGAGGACGTTGCTAGCCCCTCCCCTCTGCTCTGAGTGATAGCTCTAACGGTCTCCTGCTTGGTCGCTCGGGGGGTCACTCAAATCCTTTTGTACTGAGATATGACATTTTTAAAAAATTACCCACCCAACATTAAAAATCTGTGCTCTTTATCCAAGATCTAGGCTCAGTCTTATCTACAATAAATGGTCTTTTTTTTTTCAAAAATAACATTTCCTGGGGGTAGACTCTAATATGGGATATTGGTCTACATTGGTTTTGGACAGGATCATTATATTGAAGTCTCATTTTGGAAATTATCCAATTTCATGGATTGCTATGTTATGTGGATGAATATTCAATAAGTTTTTTTTTTTACCTATGTATATAGTTGTTGATTGATTGTCCTTTTCAGTATAGCATGACTCATAAAAAAAATAAAAACTCTTTTGTAACTTTTCAAAATTACAGGAACAGCTGCATCCTGCTTCTTTTATATCCATTTTTCTTGGTGTTGCATGTGTTTGTTAGCACTTGTGAGTGGTTTAACGGTGCAATGGGAGTCACAGCAGTGATTTGACATTTCTTTTGCAGTGGGATCTATCAGGCTGCCATTTGTGCCTAGTGATTAGAAAAACATCTGTCGCCATACACAACTGCCCGTCAATATGGGTCTACACTTGGCGCACACATTCAAATCATATTATTTCAATGTCTAATTACATATATAATTAAAAAATATATGTTTGCTTTTTCGAAACTCATGAATGTTTATATTGCCTAACAATGTTAAAAAAGTTAAAATGCTATTAGAGCAAATTTTAACTCTACGTAATCTGTTTAAAGAAACTTTTACATGAGCAATTCGTATTTGGCCATTTATATTTAAAGTATTGTATCATTTGGCCTTGTGGACACGATCGTATAATGAGTCCATGTTGTACGGATCAGTAATACAAAGCCCAAAGCCTTCTATGGGCTCATACTGTACCTTCTTGTGCCTCTGATTTTATATGGAGGCACACAGGTTTTCTATAAAGATCTGTGAGAAAAATATCATTGCATGTTTCATCGCATGCCATATTACAAAGTCATTCTACCAAAAAAGCATAGGGGAAAATATGTTGAATCGTGGTGGCATCATATGGGGCCACAAGGAGTGCCAATTACTCTAATATGGTGTGCATGAGCCCTTAGAATAAGTGTATATAAAGAAAAGTGCAGATATCCTTTTCTTTACAGGTATCCATATGTGAGGGAGGGGGAGCAGGCCTTCTCTCCCACATGGTAAAGAATGAAACAACATTTGACAGACCCTACCTGTTATTAAGGAGGGGTTGCTGACATCCACCAGCATTATATCTTTGCAATATTTTACGTTGTGTCCACCTTTTTTTTTACTTGTGTATGACCACAGTAATGATCAACTTGAGTAATTGTAATTTAACACAGTATGTTGTAATGCATGCAGGTCAGTCGATATACAGTTAAAGTCTGCTGAATTACTTTTGCACTCAACACCTTTTAAAGTTTTTGACAAAACATGTTACTGTTGTTTCTGGGAATGTTTTCAATTGTTCTCCCGATTTTTTCTTTACTGTACATTTTTTTTCTTTTTGTCTATTCTTTGGCATTAAGACCAACTTCATAACTAAACTAAAAACAAGTTACATTTCATTTTGTCGAAAATTATATAAGTGTATCTTATCCTTTGATTCAAAACTTTTCAATGCATGTCCAAATATGAAACTGATAATTTCATAGTGGGGAACAAATTCAAGCAATGCAATACGTCTCAAGGGGCGGATTTTAGGTTCTGCACAGTTACAGTAGGAAGTAATTTGCAGCTGTTTGGAAAAATGTATAATTAAATTAAGGTTTCGTTCTAGGCTGGTTTTTATCTACTCTTTAGTTACTTTCTGTCTTAAGCTTGATTGGCACATCTCACCATCTGGGTTTGGCCAAGGCTAGATTTAATTACATGGAAATGCCATTGCTGATGGTATAATTGTGAAACATTAAAAGATTCTGTGCTACATTTTTTTCAAAGACCTTCTGCAGAACGGTTTTATTTTAGTAGAAAGGGAAATAGTTCATTTTTGGCTTGGCTCAATACATGAAAATGTCATTGATTGCAGACTAACGTAGACATTCATTGGAAAAATAATCCAAAACATCTTCTCAAACTTAAATCCACATGGAAAAAAATCCAATACATACAGATCTCCTTAATGACTTTGATCTCAAAATTTCCGAGCCAAAATATTTAGAAACGTGCAGAAGGTAATCTTATAAAATCCATGGTCCCTTCGGGTTGTTTCTAGCCAAAATCATTGGAAAGTCAATGGAATTTTTCAGACTAGACTTCCTCAGTCGTGTGATTCTATAATGTCAATCATGTCTGTGTGCGGTTTTATTATGTGGAGATGATAAGGCTATGTTTCTTTCATACACATACCGGATTGTACTCAAGTTTATGTTTCACAGAACTATGGTAGTTTTTCTCATTTGTATTTTAAAGGATCTATAAGGACTTGATAAGAACATTATTCTATTTATTATGTGTTCAAGAAAGTGCGCAAACAAATTAAGCACAATTAATGTCTAGCAGTGCCATTAGCTTAGAACTGGCAGAAACCAGTGGGACCCAGGTACATCCATCTACTGTTCGGATAAGTCTGGCCAGAAGTGGTCTTCATGGAAGAATTGCGCCCAAAAAGCCATACCTTCGACGTGGAAACAAGGCCAAGCGACCCAACTATGCACAAAACCATAGAAACTGGGCTGCAGAAAAATGGTAACAGGTCCTCTGGATTGCATTTCAGCAAATGGAGTTGGGGGTTTGGTCAGAATTAATGGTGTCCTCAATGCTGAAAAATACAGACAGATTCTTATCCATCATGCAATACCATCAGGGAGGCGTCTGATTGGCTTCAAATTTATTCTGCAGCAGGACAACGACCCCAAACATACAGGCAATGTCATTAAGAACTATCTTCAGCGTAAAGAAGAACAAGGGCCTAAAAGTGATGATATGGCCCCCACAGAGCCCTGATCTCAACATCATCAAGTCTGTCTGAGATTACATGGAGACAGAAGGATTTGAGGAAGCACACATCTACAGAAGATCGGTGGTTAGTTCTTCAAGACGTTTGTAACAACCTACCTGCTGAGTTCCTTCAAAAACTGTGTGCAAGTGTACCTAGAAGAATTGATGTTGTTTTGAAGGCAAAGCCTGGTCATACAGAATATTGATTTAACCCCTTAACGACCAGCGTATAGTGTTTTTACGTCGGCCATTTGGGGTAGTTCTTTTGATGCGCCGCCTTTTCACGTCACCACTTCCATAGCGAGCGTCGCATCTGAGTGGTTTTAGAGGGAGGGAGCACCCTCTCTCCCCCCACTGGCATCCCGCGTTAATCGCAGGGTGCCGATCGTATCTATGGCAGCCTAGGGGCCTAACAAACGCCCCCAGATCTGCCTTTAGTAATTGCCTGATAGGCCATGCCAGAGGCATGACCTAACAGGTGCCTGACAGTTTTACACTGACAGGCAAAAATACACTGCCATACAGAAGTATTGTGGTGTATTATAAAAGCGATCAAACTATCGCACAGTAAAGTCCCCAAGTGGGACTAAAAAAAGTTAAATAAAGTTTGACATAAATAAATAAACAAAAGTCCCAAGTAAAAAAAAATTAAAAACCCACTTTTTCCCCTTACAAAATACTTTATTATGAAAAATGTAAAAAGTTACTCATATTTGGTATCGCCCAGTCCGTAACGAACCCAATTATAAAACGATTACATTATTTAACCCGCAAGGTGAACGTAAAAAATAAAATAAAAAACAATGCCAGAATTGCTGTTTTCTGTTCATCCTGCCTTCAAAAAAATTAGATAAAAAGCGATCAAAAAGTGACATTCAGGCCTGGTTTACACGAGCATGTGCGTTTTGCGAAAGCAAAAAACGCTGCGTTTTACGTGCGCAAAAGGCACTTAACAGCTCCGTGTGTCATCAGCGTATGATGCGCGGCTGCGAGATTTTCGCGCAGCCGCCATCATTATGACACTCCGTTTGGATGTTTGTAAATAGAAAAGCACGTGGTGCTTTTCTGTTTACATTCAGAGTTTGACAGCTGTTGCTCGAATCACGCTGTTCGCACGGAAGTGCTTCTGTGTGACCTGCGTGATTTTCACGCACCCATTGACTTCAATGGGTGCGTGATGCGCCAACAATGCAGAAATATCGGACATGTCGTGAGTTTTTTTCAGCGGACTCACGCTGAGCAAAACTCATGGACTGTCTGCATGCCCCCATAGACTTACATAGGTCCGTACGACACGCGTGAAAAGCACGCGCGTCGCACGGACGTATATCACGCTCGTGTAAATGAGGCCTTACTCCAAACTGGTACCAATAAAAACTACAAGTCGTCCTGTAAAATAAAAGCCCTCATACAGCTGCGTCGGTCGAAAACTAAAAAAGTTATGGCTCTTAAATTACGGAGACACAAAAACAAATAATTTTGAAAAAAAAGTGTTTTTACTGTTTAAAAGTTGTAAAACATAAAAAACCTATATAAATTTGGTATCGCCGCAATCGTAAGGACCCGAAGAATAAAGTTATTATGTTATTTATACCACACGGTAAACTGCGTAAAATTAAGACGCAAAAAAGAATGGTGAAATTTCAGTTTTATCTCCAGTAGCCCACTAAAAAAGTTAATAAAAAGTTAATCGATAAACTATATGTACCCCAAAATGGTGCTATACAAGAATACAACTTGTCCCGCAAAACAAAAGTCCTTATACAGCTATGTCGACAGAAAAATAGAAAAGTTATAGCTCTTTGAATGCGACGATGGAAAAACGTAAAAAATTGCTCGGTCTTTAAGGTTTAAAATAACTTCTGTATTAAGGGGTTAATTTAGATTTCTCTTCTGTTCTTTCACTTTGCATTCTGCTAATTGATATTAAAAAAAACTATTAAGGCTGGGTTCACACGTGGCGGAATTTCACTTAAATTCCGCTGCGGACACTCCGCAGCGTTAATCCGCAGCGGAGCCGTTTGTCCATTGACTTACACTTTAATTTAGCAGTGTTCGTTTAGACGAGGCGTAAAATTCCGCTGCGGAGAATAGGCTGCGGAGCGGAATTTGGTGTCCGCAGCATGCTCTGTCTGTTGCGGAGCAGTGGCGGACTCATGGCGGAATTTCTCCATTGACTTCAATGGAGATTCTAATTTCCGCAATGAAGTCCGCAGCTGTCATGCACATGTTATGTGTGCTGCGGATGCGTCTTGCTTTTTTAACTTGACATTTCTTCATTCTGGCTGGACCTATGTATTTCTAGGTCTACAGCCAGACTGAGGAAGTCAATGGGGCTCCCGTAAAGACGGGAGCGTTGCTAGGAGACGTCTGTAAATAGTCACTGTCCAGGGTGCTGAAAGAGTTAAGCGATCGGCAGTAACTGTTTCTGCACCCGGGACAGTGACTACCGATCCCAATATACATGTATCTGTAAAAAAAAATGAAGTTCATACTTACCGAGAACTCCCTGCTTCTGTCTCCAGTCCGGCCTCCCAGGATGACGTTTCAGTCTAAGTGACGGCTGCAGCCAATCACAGGCCAAGCACAGGCTGCAGCGGTCACATGGACTGCCGCGTCATCCAGGGAGATCGGGCTGGATGCCTAAGGAGGGACGCGTCACCAAGACAACGGGCGGTAAGTATGAATTTCTTTGACTTTCACAAGGGAAAGTGCTGTCCCTTCTCTCTATCCTGCACTGATAGGGAGAAGGGAAGCAGTTTTCCCGCAGTCCGCAGCAGCTAGTCCGCATCAATTTACTGCACATTTTGTGCAGATCCGCAGCAGAATCTGCAACGCAGATTCTGTGCGGCATTGATGCGGACAGTTGCGGAGGAAATCCGCCACGTGTGGTCATGCCCTAACACTTCTACTTTTGAAAGAATTCTTACTTTGCAGCATTTTTCCACAACTGCCTAAAACGTTTGCTCAGTTCTGTACTTCTGTGGATTTAGGCTATATAAATGAAAAAAAACCAAAAACATTAACCTCTTAGGCTGGGTTCACACGACCTATTTTCAGACGTAAACGAGGCGTATTATGCCTCGTTTTACGTCTAAAAATAGGGCTACAATACGTCGGCAAACATCTGCCCATTCATTTGAATGAGTTTGCCAACGTACTGTGCAGACGACCTGTAATTTACGCGTCGTCGTTTGACAGCTGTCAAACGACGACGCGTAAAAATACAGCCTTGCCAAAAGAAGTGCAGGACACTTCTTTGGACGTTTTTGGAGCCGTTTTCTCATAGACTCCAATGAAAACAGCTCCAAAAACGGACGTAAAAAACGCTGCGAAAACGGCGCGAAAAACGGCGCGAAAAACGCGAGTTGCTCAAAAAACTTCTGAAAATCAGGGGCTGTTTTCCCTTGAAAACAGCTCCGTATTTTCAGACGTTTTTGGTCACTACGTGTGCACATACCCTCAACGCCGAAGGACGGATATATCCGTCCTCTGCAGCTGCTAGTTCGCGCAGGAGGACGGATATATCCGTCCTGTGATCGCGTGGGTACTGCCACTGTACCCACGCGATCAGCGGCAGGAGCATGGCTGTTATACACAGCCTGGCTCCTGCTGCAACTGCTGGAATCTGATTCCGGCAGTTTAACCAATTAAATGCCGCTGTCAATAACGGCTATGTCGACGGAATAAAAAAAAAGTTACGACGCTTGGAATGCGACTGTGAAAAAACAAAAATTAATCCTTGGTCTTTAACGTGCAAAATGGCCTGGTCATTAAGGGGTTAAAGGGTGTTTGCACTCTTAGGCCGGATTCAAACGCGCGTGTGCGTTTTGCGCACGTAAAAAACGCGGCGTTTTGCGTGCGCAAAAGGCACTTAACAGCTCCGTGTGTCAGCAGCATATGATGCACGGCTGCGTGCTTTTCGCGCAGTCGCCATCATTATGACACTCTGTTTGTATGTTTGTAAACAGAAAAGCACGTGGTGCTTTTCTGTTTTCATTCATACTTTTGACTGCTGTTGCGCGAATCACGCGCGTCCCACGGAAGTGCTTCCGTGTGCTGCGCGTGATTTTTGGGTGCGTGATGCGCGAAAAACGCACAAATATAGGACATGTCGCGAGTTTTACGCAGCGGACACACGCTGCGTAAAAGTCACGGACTGTCTGCACGGCCCCATAGACTAATATAGGTCCGTGTGAGGTGCACGGACGTATATCACGTTCGTCTGAATAAGCCCTTATTGTTCCAATGCATACAAATTAAAAGGAATGCAGCAACATTGCAAATACTGTAGCATTGATTAAAAATATTCTAGCATTTTGTGTATACAGCTACTATGCATAACTCTGTACCTCCAAACGAAATTCTGTGTAGTTTGATCCTGCAGATACGTGTTAATCCACTTCCTCTGCCCCCTCTTCTTAATAACCTACAGACAGTTAGACCCTGTATACACAAAATGGAAGAATATTTTTACACAGTAATGCAATGAAGCAATGGAAAAATTGATTGATTATTGCACATATCCTTTAAGCAAGGGTGTAATAATTAGAATAAAGAGCTTGCAGTCTGGGCCTTGTGTCAGAAAGGGCATGACAGCTCCTGTGACACATGAGAAATTACCATTGTTTACTATCTCTGTGCTGTGACATCATTGTTAATTATCCAATTACTCTGACATCACTGTATTCATTACAGCTATATTGTGATACCACTGTGTGCTTTATTCCTGGGCTTATCACTGTGATTATTACCATTGTATTAGTTATCCATATACTATGACATCACTGTGTTCATTACCTTTGTTCTGTGACCCATTTGTTTTGTGCATTATCCTTGTATTAAAATAATTAAAGTATTAATTATCCCTGTGCTGTGACATTGTTGTGTGAATTATCTCTGAACCGCGACATCATTGTTAACTATCCAATTACTGTGACATCATTGGGATAATATATTAAGGCTAGCATGTCAAACGCCAGTCTTAACCCAGTTTACATTGGCAGAATATTCGCTAAAAATATTTAGATGCACACCTCTTAATAAATTTGGCGCATCTTTGCCTGTCCTATGAGCAGGTATAGATTTTTAGCATCATTTATACTGTGTTTATTACCCCTGTTCTGTAACAAATGGGACAGCATTACCATAGTGTTACATCCCTCTGTCCAATAACCCTTTCCTATAACTTCACAGTGCTTATTATCTATGTACTACGACATCACTGTATTTTGTCCATCAACATGTTCCTGTTTTGTGATGACTTCACAGGGACCATTATGTCTGTGACATCACTGGGTGCCTTATCCCTGTACTGTGACTTTTATGCCTGTGCTGTAACTTCACTTTAGTTATCACCCGTATACTGTGACATCACTGTGTTTATTATGCCTGTATTTTGACTTCACTGCATTTATTATCCCTGTGGTGGGATATCATTGTGTATGGTATCCATGTTCTCTGACATAACTGTTAGAATTGTTACTATGCAGTGACATTACTGTGTGCATTTTCAGGGGCTATAAGCTATATAATAATAAATAAAATTAAAAAAAACACGATCATTATGCAATCTCAGACACCTGTGATAATGTGTTTTCCAGGTGTGCCCAATCAAAGGAAAACTTCTTAAGAAGGACGTTCCACATTATTAAGCAGGCCACAGGTTTCAAGCATTATGGGAAAGAAAAAGGATCTCTCTGCTGCCGAAAAGCGTGAAATAGTGCAATACCTTGGACAAGGTATGAAAACATTGGATATTTCAAGAAAACTTGAGCGTGATCATCATAATGTGAAAAGATTTGTGGCTAATTCAGAGCACAGACGCGTTCGTTCAGATAAAGGCATAATGAGGAAGGTTTCTGCCAGACAAATTAATAGGATTAGGAGAGCAGCTGCTAAAATGCCATTGCAAAGCAGCAAACAGGTATTTGAAGCCGCTGGTGCCTCTGGAGTCCCGCGAACCTCAAGGTGTAGGATCCTCCAGAGGTTTGCAAGTGTGCATAAAGCTATTATTCGGCCACCCCTAAACAATGCTCACAAGCAGAAACGGTTGCAGTGGGCTCAGAAATACATGAAGACTAATTTTCAAACCGTGTTGTTTACTGATGAGTGCCGTGCAACCCTGGATGGTGCAGATGGATGGAGTAGTGGTGGATGGTTGGTGAATGGCCACCATGTCCCAACAAGGCTGCGACGTCAGCAAGGAGGTGGCGGAGTCATGTTTTGGTCTGGAATCATGGGGAGAGAGCTGGTAGGCCCCTTTAGGGTCCCTGACGGTGTGAAAATGACCTCTGCAAAGTACATAGAGTTTATGACTGACCACTTTCTTCCGTGGTACAAAAAGAAGAACGGTGCCTTCCGTAGCAAAATTATCTTCTTGCATGACAATGCACAATCTCATGCTGCAAAGAATACCTCTGTGTCATTGGCTGCTATGGGCATAAAAGGAGAGAAACTCATGGTGTGGCCCCCATGTTCCCCCGACCTCAACCCTATTGAGAACCTTTGGAGCATCCTCAAGCAAAATATCTATGAGGGTAGGAGGTAGTTCACATCAAAACAGAAGCTCTGGGAGGCTATTGTGACATCCTGCAAAGATATTCAAGCAGAAACTGTCCAAATACTCACAAATTCAATGGATGCAAGAATTGTGAAGGTGATATCAAAGAAGGGGTCCTATGTTAACATGTAACTTGGCCTGCTAAGTTTTTTTTGATTGAAAGAGCTTTTGAATTCTGTAAATATGACCTCCTGATGCTGCAAATTCAACAAATTACCATTTTAGTTCTCTTTACAACCTTTAAAATGTTTTGATCTCTGTTGTGCAAAATAATTTGAAACAGTGCATTTTGAGTTTTTTTACTTCTAAAAAAAATCTGTAATCACTAGGAGATTTGTTCAATAAAATTTGCATTATACTCCAACGGATGATGGCTTGAAGATTATACTGACTGTCATTTGCATCGACTATTTAGGAAAATCAGCGAAAAATAACATTTGCATAATAATTTGGAATGCGGTGTAGTCTGTGAAAAGCCCTTAATATCAGAGGTACTTTGGGCCCTACTGCCGCTCTTCAGTTAGAAGGTCACTTTTCAGAAAATGCCAGGGCTAAATAGTTATATTCAGTCTTGACATCTTATTTCTATGGAAATAGCATTAGTGGATTAAAGCTGCTTTCTTGTAGTTATGAAGTCATTACAGCGGATGTAATCTTGACGTAAGATTACCGCTTCCCTCTTTGTACCATGCAGGGAAGTAGTAGCTGCAGGTCCTTGGGATACCTACTGTAATGACTTCCGCTATAATATGGCACCACCTCCACAGACTTTGCAGATGCCTTTTATTAGACATCATCGCAGTCTCCTGAATCAAGGGGGTGATCAGAGACATGTGATGGTTGCATCTGTGTTAGGGATCTGCCAGGTACTTCATCTAGGTATACTCCTGGGATTAATCAATCCACACCTGAGGTCAGACCTGTTCGACTGACACCATCTCCCACCAACCAGGGTGGCAGGCTCAGGAGTGGGAGAGCCTATCGCGGCCTGGTCTGTCGGAGTTAGCTCCGCCCCCTGTCCTTTATTACCTGCCCTGTTCTCTCCCTCAGTGCTTGTAATTCTTTTGGATTCCTGGCCCCACTGCTGCTTGCTCCAGCCTGCTTCTGCCGTGCTTCTGCCTTGCTGCAGTTCTGCTTGACCTGCTTTGCTTTGCCCCTGGCTTGCTTCTGTCTCCGTGCCCGCTCGGGTGTACTCACTTCGTCCTGGTCCTGACTGTTCGTTCGCCGCTCCGTTTCCTCGTGGCGTTCCGTGGCTATTGCCCCTTCCCTTGCGTGTTCCCTGTTTGTTTTCCCGTGCACTTAGACAGCGTAGGGACCGCCGCCCAGTTGTACCTCGTCGCCTAGGGCGGGTCGTTGCAAGTAGGCAGGGACAGGGCGGTGGGTAGATTAGGGCTCACTTTCCCTTCACCTCCTTCCTGCCATTACATAATTACAAGCCCTTACCTAGTCTACCATTTCTCCTACGCTGACGCTATCATGGACCCCCTTGAGACCCTGACCCAGCAGATGCAGGGCCTCTCCCTACAGGTCCAGGCCCTGGCCCAAAGGGTCAATCAGGGTGACGCTGCTTTAGTAGTACCCCTCACCTCACCTCTAGAACCCGACCTCAAGTTACCTGACCGGTTTTCAGGGGACCGTAAGACGTTTCTCTCCTTCCGGGAGAGTTGCAGACTGTATTTCCGCCTAAAGCCCCACTCCTCAGGTTCCGAGAACCAGCGGGTGGGTATCATCATATCCCGACTCCAGGAAGGGCCCCAAGAGTGGGCCTTCTCCTTGGCTCCTGACGCCCCTGAACTTTCCTCTGTTGATCGTTTTTTCTCTGCCCTCGGACTCATTTACGACGAGACTGACAGGACTGCTTTAGCCGAGAGTCAGCTGGTGACCTTACGTCAGGGTAGGAGACCGGTTGAGGAATACTGTTCTGATTTTAGGAAGTGGTGCGTAGCTTCTCAGTGGAACGATCCGGCCCTAAGGTGCCAGTTTAGGTTAGGATTATCTGACGCCCTGAAGGATCTGCTGGTTAGCTACCCCTCGTCTGACTCCCTTGACCAGGTTATGGCCCTAGCAGTACGACTTGACCGACGTCTCAGGGAACGTCAGCTAGAACGCTTCAGTGTGCTCCCCTCTGACTTTTCTGCGATCCCCCCCGAGGTCCCGTCTCCTCGCCCCTCTACGGAGGACTCGGAGGTACCTATGCAACTCGGGGCCTCCATGTCCCCTCGACAACGTAGGGAGTTTCGCAGAATGAATGGTCTCTGCTTCTACTGTGGGGACGACAAGCATCTACTGAACACCTGTCCCAGGCGCAAGAATAAGAAGCCGGAAAACTTCCGCGCCTAAGTGATCATCGGGGAGGTCACTTGGGCGCACAGGTATTTCCCGTTAATGTGAAACGCAATAAAATTTTGCTTCCCTTTCAGGTCTCGTTTGCTGGCCGGTCTGCCACGGGCAGTGCTTTCGTGGATTCTGGCTCATCTGCTAATATCATGTCTGTGGAATTTGCTATGTCTCTAAAGATGCCTTGTATTGATTTACCTTATCCTATCCCTGTAGTAGGAATCGACTCAACTCCCCTTGCTAATGGTTATTTTACTCAGCATACTCCTGTTTTTGAACTCCTGGTTGGCTCCATGCATTTGGAGCAGTGCTCTGTACTGGTGATGCAGGGATTATCATCTGATCTGGTATTAGGTCTTCCCTGGTTGCAGTTGCATAATCCCACGTTTGATTGGAATACTGGGGATCTCACCAAATGGGGTAATGAATGTCTTATGTCATGTCTTTCTGTTAACTCTATTTCTCCCCGGGAGGAGGTAAACACGCTTCCTGAGTTTGTTCAGGACTTCGCCGATGTGTTTTCTAAGGAGGCCTCCGAGGTGTTGCCCCCCCATAGAGATTACGATTGCGCTATCGATTTGGTGCCTGGTGCCAAGCTTCCTAAGGGTAGGATATTTAATCTTTCATGTCCTGAACGTGAAGCTATGAGGGTGTATATCCAAGAATGCCTGGCCAAGGGTTTCATTCGCCCCTCGACTTCTCCTGTAGGTGCTGGCTTCTTCTTCGTGGGGAAGAAGGATGGTGGTCTTAGGCCGTGCATTGATTATCGTAACCTGAATAAGGTCACCGTAAGGAACCAGTACCCACTTCCTTTGATTCCGGATCTTTTTAATCAGGTTCAGGGAGCCCAATGGTTTTCTAAGTTCGATCTACGGGGGGCATATAACCTTATCCACATCAAAGAGGGGGATGAGTGGAAAACTGCGTTCAACACACCCGAGGGTCATTTCGAATACCTGGTCATGCCCTTTGGGTTGTGTAATGCCCCTGCTGTCTTCCAGAATTTTATTAATGAAATCCTGAGAGAGTACCTGGGTAATTTTCTTGTTGTGTACCTTGATGACATACTGGTGTTTTCCAAGGACTGGTCCTCCCACGTGGAGCATGTCAGGAAGGTGCTCCAGGTCCTTCGGGAGAATAATCTGTTTGCTAAGACTGAAAAATGTGTCTTTGGGGTACAGGAGATACCATTTTTAGGGCAAATCCTCACTCCTCATGAATTCCGCATGGACCCTGCCAAGGTTCAGGCTGTGGCGGAATGGGTCCAACCTGCCTCCCTTAAGGCGTTACAGTGTTTTTTAGGGTTCGCCAACTATTACAGGAGATTTATTGCCAACTTCTCGGTCGTCGCTAAGCCTCTTACGGACCTTACCCGCAAGGGTGCTGATGTCCTCCATTGGCCCCCTGAGGCCGTCCAGGCCTTTGAGACTCTCAAGAAGTGCTTTATCTCGGCCCCCGTGCTGATTCAGCCCAACCAAGAGGAGCCATTTATTGTGGAGGTTGACGCTTCCGAGGTGGGAGTGGGGGCCGTCTTGTCCCAGGGTACCAGCTCCCTCACCCATCTCCGCCCCTGTGCTTACTTCTCTAGGAAGTTTTCGCCCACGGAGAGTAACTATGATATTGGCCACCGCGAACTTCTAGCCATTAAATGGGCTTTTGAGGAGTGGCGGCACTTCCTGGAGGGGGCCAGACACCAGGTAACGGTCCTTACGGATCACAAGAATCTGGTTTTCCTAGAATCGGCCCGGAGGCTTAATCCTAGACAAGCTCGGTGGGCACTATTCTTTACCAGATTTAATTTCTTGGTTACCTATAGGGCTGGGTCCAAGAATATTAAGGCTGATGCTCTGTCACGTAGTTTCATGGCCAATCCTCCTTCCGAGAAGGATCCTGCTTGTATTTTACCCCCTGGTATAATCGTCTCTGCCACGGATTCTGATTTAGCTTCTGATATCGCGGCTGATCAGGGTGCAGCTCCCGGGAACGTCCCTGGGGACAAACTGTTTGTTCCCCTGCAATACCGGCTGAGGGTACTCAGGGAAAACCATGACTCCGCTCTATCTGGTCATCCTGGCATCTTGGGCACCAAACACCTCATTACCAGAAACTATTGGTGGCCTGGGTTGCCTAAAGACGTTAGGGCTTACGTCGCCGCTTGTGAGGTTTGCGCTAGGTCCAAAACCCCTAGGTCCCGACCTGCGGGCCTACTACGTTCCTTGCCCATTCCCCAGAGACCTTGGACCCATATCTCCATGGATTTTATCACCGATTTGCCTCCATCTCAGGGCAAGTCGGTGGTGTGGGTGGTAGTCGACCGCTTCAGCAAGATGTGCCACTTTGTGCCCCTTAAGAAGCTACCTAACGCCAAGACGTTAGCTTCTTTGTTTGTGAAACACATCCTGCGTCTCCATGGGGCCCCAGTCAATATCGTTTCTGACAGAGGGGTACAATTTGTTTCCTTATTTTGGAGAGCTTTTTGTAAAAAGTTGGAGATTGATCTGTCCTTCTCCTCCGCCTTCCATCCCGAAACTAATGGCCAAACGGAAAGGACCAACCAATCCCTGGAACAATATTTAAGGTGTTTCATCTCGGACTGTCAATTCGATTGGGTCTCATTCCTTCCCCTTGCTGAATTTTCCCTGAATAACCGGGTCAGTAACTCGTCAGGGGTCTCCCCGTTTTTCTGTAATTTCGGGTTTAACCCAAGGTTCTCCTCCGTCTCCCCTGGTTGTTCCAATAATCCTGAGGTAGAGGATGTTCATCGGGAACTTTGCACTGTCTGGGCCCAGGTTCAGAAGAACCTAGAGGCGTCCCAGAGCGCACAAAAGATTCAGGCGGATAGTAGACGTTCTGCTAACCCCCGATTTGTCGTCAGGGATTTGGTCTGGTTGTCGTCCAGGAACTTGCGCCTTAAGGTCCCGTCCAGGAAGTTTGCTCCCCGATTTATTGGACCTTATAAGATCATTGAAGTCCTCAACCCTGTTTCCTTCCGTCTGGAGCTCCCCCCATCCTTTCGCATACATGACGTCTTCCATGCCTCCCTCCTTAAACGCTGCTCCCCGTCCTGGTCCCCCTCGAGGATACCTCCTGTTCCCGTTCTCACCCCTGAGGGGGTGGAATTCGAGGTGGCCAAGATTATGGACAGTAGGATGATCCAGGGCTCCCTCCAGTACCTGGTCCATTGGAGAGGATACGGGCCGGAGGAGAGGACTTGGGTACCTGCCCGTGATGTTCACGCTGGGGTATTGATCAGGAGGTTCCACCTTCTCTTCCCCACTAAACCGGGTCCCCTTAGTAAGGGTCCGGTGGCCCCTCATAAAAGGGGGAGTACTGTTAGGGATCTGCCAGGTACTTCATCTAGGTATACTCCTGGGATTAATCAATCCACACCTGAGGTCAGACCTGTTCGACTGACACCATCTCCCACCAACCAGGGTGGCAGGCTCAGGAGTGGGAGAGCCTATCGTGGCCTGGTCTGTCGGAGTTAGCTCCGCCCCCTGTCCTTTATTACCTGCCCTGTTCTCTCCCTCAGTGCTTGTAATTCTTTTGGATTCCTGGCCCCACTGCTGCTTGCTCCAGCCTGCTTCTGCCGTGCTTCTGCCTTGCTGCAGTTCTGCTTGACCTGCTTTGCTTTGCCCCTGGCTTGCTTCTGTCTCCGTGCCCGCTCGGGTGTACTCACTTCGTCCTGGTCCTGACTGTTCGTTCGCCGCTCCGTTTCCTCGTGGCGTTCCGTGGCTATTGCCCCTTCCCTTGCGTGTTCCCTGTTTGTTTTCCCGTGCACTTAGACAGCGTAGGGACCGCCGCCCAGTTGTACCTCGTCGCCTAGGGCGGGTCGTTGCAAGTAGGCAGGGACAGGGCGGTGGGTAGTTAGGGCTCACTTTCCCTTCACCTCCTTCCTGCCATTACAATCTGTTTTATTTTATAGGCCATTAAAGGGATTTTTGCATCTTCTTTTGTGATGTTGCTTTATTTATGTTTCAATAATTTTTATTGAAGGTTTTCAAGAATAGATACACTGTACATCAAACAATGCAATTAGCATCCGGGAGCAATCCCCATAAATCGAATCATGACAGACAAATATATTCCAAATATTGCCACATTTCAAAAAAGAAAGAATGAATAAAAGGGAGGGAGAGAAAGAGGGGAAAGGGGGGGGGGGTAGGAGAATGAGGGTCAAATGTCTTATAGGCAAAATGAACCTAAGAGATTGTCCCAAGATTTTTGATCCATGGCTGCCAAACTTGAAGGAAGAGCTCCTCCTTATCTGAGACCATACAGTGTAATTGGACATTGACCATAATCCAATTCAGTTTAGACTTAACCAGATGAAGAGGAATCACAGGGCTCTTCCAGGATGTAGCTATAGCAATTTTGGCCAGGAAAAGAAAGGATACAAATTTATAGGAGGCCTTATATAATCCAGGAATGGTCTCATTAAGTAATGCCTGTGATGGGGACAGTTTCAAGTTAATCTGAGTTATAGAATATAACATATTAAAGATTCATAGCCAGAATCGGCATACCCTCGGACAACCCCACCATATATGCAGAGGGCCTCCAACACATCCACAGTGTCTGAAGCAAGAAGATGAGGAAGAAGGGAACAGCTTGGCCAGTCTAGAGGGAACTACGTACCATGGTAAAAATACTTTATAATTGGCTTCGACCAGCGAAGCGTTAATGGAAATTTTTGCAGTACGTTCTGGCATATCTTACCATTCCCTAACAGTAAAGGATGTGTGTAAGTCCCTCTCCCACATAGACATATATGACAGTTTGTCCTATGGAGAAATAAAAAATGAGTAAATATTAGACAAGAGATGATGACCACTAGAATTATTCAAGCATAAATTCTCAAATACTGAAGTACTTTGCGGAACCAAAGTAGGTTTAAATGAGGACATAAAATGGTGAATCTGGTGAAAGCGAAAAATCTCAGAGTCCGGCATGTGATATAAAGACTGATAAAAATGACAGGGTTTTACGCCTAGTCTATCAAAAGAAGTGTCCAATACGATATAGACTTTTATCCAACCACGATGTTGTTTTATTTAAATGTTGAAACTACCTTCATAATATTATAACTTCCTTACCTCTTTTTTGCCTTTCATAAATTTTTTTTTTTTAAAGGCTTTATTTTCAAAAACTTTTGTTTTAGGCCCCATGCACACGAACGTGCTTTTGTGGCCGCAATTCCCCCGAAAATCCACTGGAGAATTGCGGCCCCATTCATTTCTATGGGGCCATGCACACGACCGTAGTTTTTACGGTCCATGCATGGCCCAGGAACCCGCACCGCAGAAAGAACGGACATGCCTTATTACGGTCGTCTTCTGTGGTCCGGGCTCATTGAAATGGCAGCGGCCATGTGCATGGCCCGCGATTTGCGGGCGGCTCGCAGCTGACAGTCCGCAGCCGGCCGACCCGAAAATCACGGCCGTGCACATGGCTACGGTCGTGTGCATGAGGCCTTACAAAACACGTACCAATATACAATCAATACAAAACAAAAGACATTCAGAAAGGCATGAGTATCAGAAAGAAATGTCAATCCAGAGCAGATGCATTATATAACATATACAAAATAAATGAGAAGAGAATATCTTCCCCAAGAGCCTAACTGAATCCAACTACCATACACACACATTCATCCTTGTGCTCAAACCCCCTCCCCACCTCCCGCCACTTTCAAGTGACAATTAAACCGCAGTCTCTAGAGTCTCCAAACACCTCAACCAAATTTTCCCGAATTTATTCTGGACATTTCCTACTAAGGTAGAGCTTCTTATACATAGGTATATACGTATTTATTTACTAGTTGCAGCTAGTGTATCAAACTCGGTTGTTCTGTGCTCTTCCAAGCCATAATTACAACCTTCCGGGCACAGAACATAACATAAAGCAAAATAATTTCTTATCATAGTGGTTGTTTATAACGTCATCCATAAGGCCCAAGAGGCACATTTGAGGGTTAAGAAATCATAATGGGTATGAAGAAATTCCACCACCTTTGACCAAAAGGGGGCAACTCTGGGACACATCCACACGCAACGTAGAAAGGTACCGACGTCTGACTGGCAGCGAAAACAACTATCTGAAGTCAATGCTCCCATCCTCTGAAGCCTAACTGTCGTGTAATAGATTCTATGCAAGAACCGAGACTGTATTAGAAAATCCCTTGCACTCACCACTGAATCAGAAAAAGAGGATTCCACCTCCCGCCAGTCCTTCTCTGGCAAAGTAGGGACATCATCCCTCCATCGCAAAAATGCCTTATCAAATGGTCTAGTTCCCATGGATGTAATGAAGGTGTAACAATTTAGTGAGAACCCCTGAGAGATCTGGAGCACCAATCAGGTCCTCTAATCCAGAGAAACCCACCTGAGGTGACGTAGAGCCAAATTGGGCACACCAGGCATGTCGTAGCTGGAGATAAGGAAAAAAACATGTCCCTGAAATGTTATATCTCGGCTGAAGTTCAGAAAAAGACACCAAGCCAGAATCTGCATTACATACCTGACCCAGGAATTTGACCCCTGCCCCTGACCACATCACCGCTCCCGGCAGTGATTCAAGATGAGGCAACCAAGGATTACTCCATAGTGGAGTCCTAGGTGAGTATGAGGGGACCGTAGTAACCTTTAGAAGAGCGTGCGCTGTCCACCAGGCTACAGCCACCGTCCGAAGTGGGATTGGAACACAGCCCGGGGATTTAAATCTGTATAGCAAATTTGTCAGACTTTCATAAGAGGTCATAAGCGCACCTGCCAGTGCAGTGGCTGCATTACTCCGATTTATATCTATCCACTAACAAGCAATCACCTGTTGAGAAGCGAAATAATAAAAATGAAGATTTGGCGCCGCCATTCCCCCCGTCGTTTAGGGGCCTGCAACAGACTCAGGCTAAACCGAGGAACTCCACCCTGCCAATAAAACGATCTCAGTATACTATCAAGCTGTTTAAAAAAAAAATTGTAACACAATAGTAAAGGCTCGAAATAGATATAAAAACTTAGGCAAGTATATAATCTTAAATAAATTAATCCCTCCATACAGTTACAGAGGAAGGTTCCTCCATGTGTTCAACTGTCTCTCAGTGGCCACCACCAAAGAGTCAAGATTCAGTTCGCTATATCTTGTTAAATTAAGGCAGATCTCAATCCCCAAATATGTAAATTGGGAGACTATCTGCAATGTAATGAAGGTAAACAATGAAAGGTGTATCCAGCACTCGGTATAAAAATTAAATGGTTTATTCGGTCATTTTAAAACAGAAGTTTTAAAACATAGATCCCGGGACCACGCTTACGCGTTTCAGACTGCTAGGGTCCCTAGCCCCGACATTAGTTTGAAGCTATGACTAAGGGGATTGTGTGAGGACACTAGAGAGAGTGTGTCCACCCCAAATTTTCAACATAAATCAATGAGGTTGCTTTACCACATTGACCATGCTGCAATTTTGGGAACTGCTCCCTCTAGTGGCCAGCACATGGAAATGTTATAAATGAGAATCTAATTTAAAATATTTCCTGACTTGTGAAAAAATTAAAAAAATTAAAGCAATGTGCAATTACTCAAATAATAATTGTTTAACTTAACCCCTTAGTGACCAGCCCATTTTAGGCCCTAATGACCAAGCTATTTTATTTGTTTTTCTATAGTCGCATTCAAAGAGCTATAACTTTTTTATTTTTTCGCCTACATAGCTGTATGAGGACTTGTTTTTTGCGGGATTAGTTGTACTTTTTAATAGCACCATTTTTGGGTACATATAATTTTTTAATTAACTTTTATTAACTTTTTTGGGGGGACTATAAAAAAAAACTGAAATTCCGTCATTGTTCTATGCGTTTTTAAATTGACACTGTTCACTATGCGACGTAAATAACATGTGACCTTTATTCTATGGCTCGGTATGATTACGGCGATACCACATATGTAGAGGTTTTTTATGTTTTACAACTTTTGCACAATAAAAACACTTTTGAACTAAAATGATTTGTTTTTGCATCGTTGCATTCCAAGAGCCGTAACTTTTTTATATTTCCATCAATGTAGTGATTTTTTGGGCTCGTTTTCTGCGGGACGAGACGTGGTTTTGATTGGTACTGTTTTAGGGTGCATGGGATTTATTGATTCATTTTTATTATGACTTTTTTGGGGGGGCACTGGAAAAAAATTGCAATTTCGCCATTATTTTTTGCGGTTTTTACGGTGTTCACCTTGCGGTTTAAATTACATATTAACTTTATTAATGGAGTCATTACAGACGCGGCGATACCATATATGTGTACTTTTATTTATTCTTTTTACACTTTTACTAAATAAAACCACTTTTTATGGAAAAAAATTGTTTTATTTATTTTTTTACTGTAACTTTTATTATTAATCTTTAATTCACATTTATTATTTATTTCACTAGTCCCACTAGGGGACTTTACTGTGCGATCTTCAGATCGCTGCTATAATGCTTTGGTATACTTCGTATACCAGAGCATTATTGCCTGTCAGTGTAAATCTGACAGGCAATCGGTTAGGACGTGCCTCCGGCGCGTCCTAACAGGCATATGTCCAGGGCAGACCTGGGGGCTTTTATCAAGCCCCCGGCTGCCATGACACCCCATCAGAGACCCGCGATTGCATTTGCGGGCCGCCGATGGGTGACAGACGGAGCTCACTCCCTCTGTAAACAAAGTTAAATGCCGCGGTCGCTATTGACGGCGGCATTTAACGGGTTAAACGGCCGCGATCTAAGTAAACTTCGATCGCGGGCGTTGGAGCAGGAGCCCGGCTGTCATCAGACAGCTGAGCCCCGGCTTCAGCCTGCACTGGAGACCCGTGCAGGACTTAGACTAGGCTCACGTGAAAAGGCGTCAGCCTAGCCTAAGGCCCCTTAATGACCAACGTAAAAAGGCGTATTGGTGGTAGACACTAAGGGGTTAAGAAATTAATTAGCATAGATCTAAACTTGTGCATAACTTGCGCAAAATTGATAGTTTTTCAAAATAAAAAACACTTGTTATCTACATTACATCTACATTACCTACCTACATTACAGCGCTGATCAGATTATGTAGGAGATAGGGCACTTATAATCTGGTGACAGAGCCTCTTTAAATAAAAAAGAACCTTCTCCAAACTGTTGTAACAAAAGCATGCAGTACCTTTGTAATGTCATTTTATGCTATATTTCCATTCACTGGGACCCAGGCCAACCAAAAAAAAAGTCTGTATGTCGTTATTTCTCCTCCATCAAATTTTACTGCTGGCACAGTTAACAGTGAGGCAGAAAGCATGCTGAGATCTCAGATGCCAAATGGTCAATGAAACATGATTCATCACTCCAGAGAACGTTTCCACAGTGCAAAGTCCAATGGGCAGTCTGTTTTAATGCACTCAAGGTGAAGCTTGGCATTGCATATGGTGATCTCAATGCTCTTGCTGACATTGCATACACAGAGAGTTTGAAACTTGGTAATAAGCGTTGCACCCAAGGACAGACCACTTTTAAGTGCTGCATGCTTTAACTCCTGGCAGTCCAGTCCTGCGAGCTTATGTGGCCTACCACTTGCTGCTCAGCTTTTTTGCTTCTCGGCATTTCTGTTTCCCAATAACAGAATAAAGAGTTGACCATGGGAGCTCTGGCGGGGCAGAAATGTAATGAACTGAAAGATCTTAAGATGGTGCCACATTGGGGGGCGTGGCTTGGCTGCCGGACTGAATGGACGCGTGAGAACCTAGCTCCGTGCTGCCTCACCACATCTAAGCGACACACAAGCAACAAAGACCTCTAATACATCCCGCCGTTGCTGCACCGGAGAGGGAATCCTGCCAGGCATGCCTAGACATAAGAAGTCGGTGAGTAGACCAGAGAAAATGCTGGATTTCTACTTTCCAAATGACCGACAGACGGCCCAAAATGGCGCCGATACCGAACAACGCACAAATCCACTCACCTCATTGCCAGGGCCCCGACAGTTTAGATCTCCACTTCGCCGCAGCAGCTCCGTCCCTGCGCTGTCACCTGGATCACTGCCAGCTGGCCCGCACTCACAGAGTGCAGTTCTAACGCCGAGGAAGGGGACAAGGGGGATGACAGAACCTAGAGGCCGCCATCTTAAAAGCCACGCACGTGGCATCCTCTCCTCCTCACCACCTTCATCGGATTATGGGAGCCCTTCCTCTCGGTCAAAAAAGGATGGTTATTCTGCCCTAACACACCAGGAGACAGACTGTCCTGAGGGAGACATAGAGGAATCCTCAGATCTTTTTACAGATATGCCATCTACATCTAACCCTGTTACAGAACTCACACTCAAGACCATGCTACAGGCGCTTCAGCAATCTCTTTACTCAGGGTTTGCCCAGTTAATCAAGCCCATATCTGTTGCAATACATGAAGTGGAAGATCGTGTACAACACGTGGAATCTAAAATGGGGGACTTTGCAACTTCTCACAATGAGCTTATAGACGCTCACTTCGATCTAGAAGCTGATATTACACAAGTCAAAGCAAAAATCGCAGACTTAGAAGACCGTTCCAGAAGGAACAATATCAAGTTTCGGGGTATCCCTGAAGATATAGCCCCAAAAGGTCTAACCCAATTTATCCAAAGCTTTGCTAATGCCTTGCTACCTGACTGCACCTCTAGAGATTTGATCCTGGATAGAGCACACAGAGTTCCCAGACCCAAACACCTATCGACAGATGTGGCCAGAGATGTTTTGGCTCGGTTCCACTTCTTCCATATCAAGGAACTCTTTATGACAGCCATAAGAAATAAAGAGATAATACCGGAGCCATACAAGTTAATATCTGTTTATACTGATCTTTCCGCCGTCACTCTGCAGTTAAGGAGAGAACTTGCTCCCATCACTACAACTTTGAGAAACAACAACATTCCATACAAATGGGGCTTTCCGGTACGACTATTGATCCACCAAAATGGCTCTATGCACATGGTGAAAACTGTCCAAGAAGGTGCATCTCTTCTACAAAAATGGGGTATTAACATCCCTGACGCCTCTTCGGGAGTCAAGAAAAAATCCCTTCCTCACACGATTAAAGATGACTGGCAGGGGCCAAACCTCCGACAACGTCCGCGACGCTGAGGTATATTCACTATATGGTGGTGGAGTAGCGGGGTTTTTTTTTTTCCCGAGTCCTAAAAGTCCGGTCCACAAGTTGACTGTTTTCCCCCCACTGTGTCTGAACTCATTGAAGTTCAGTCTCTCTCTCTCTTTATTCAAACGTATTTGAATGCTATTGTTTTGTTGTTTTAATTTTCTTCTTTGTCTAGTGCAGACCACTATGTTTCAATTGTACTCGTATAACAGTCAATCCACATACATTCCTTTGGATCATTCCAAGTATGACCTACAACTTGATGTGACATGGTCAAAAACACAACAGCACTCTCACATATACGATGGCTCTTAAAATTGGTTCTCTAAATGTAAATGGCCTTAATAGCCCACATAAGAGAGCACACATGTGGAAAGAGGCACAACAACTGGCCTGTGAGGTCATGTGTATCCAGGAGACTCACCTCTTGGAAAAAGACGCCCACCGAATTAAGCACCCCCAATTTCCTCATGTCTTTCAGTCACATTACTCTACCAAGGCTCGAGGAGTTTTGGTAGCAGTTAAAAATACAGTTGCTTTTCAACTAATTGAATTGCTCGCAGATTCAAATGGGAGATATGTGTTTCTTATTTGTTCTATTAACAATGTCAAATATTCTTTGTTGTCATTATATGGGCCTAATAACCACCAACTGAGATTCCTTCAAAAGATTCGCAGAATAATTGCTAAACATAAACAGGGAAAACTGATTGTGTGTGGAGATTTCAACTTTGTAATGGACTCTGGGATGGACACTACGTCTCAGCCTAGACAATCTAGGGCTGCTTTTGGGGATTGGTTCTGGGGGGAGGAGCTGTACGACATCTGGCGTATGCAACACGGATCGGAACGTGATTATTCGTTTCACTCTCAAGTCCATAATAGTTACTCTAGAATTGATATGTTCATTGTAGATAAGGCGACACTCCTCCTATCAAAAGCCACGACAATTGAAAGCATACAGTGGTCTGACCACGCGCCGATCACTCTGACGATCATGGAAAAATATGACACTAGTCCAGATTACCTCTGGAGATGTAACTCCTATCTTTTATCTCATCCTACTTATAAAATGGACATAGAAAGAGATCTTTACAAATACTTCCAATATAATGATACGCCGGATGTTGGAATCTCCTCCCTCTGGAATGCTCATAAGGCATATATAAGGGGTACGTTTATACGTCTAGGGCATACGGTCCGCAAAAAGCGTCAGGAAGAGGTGTCTCAGTTAACTAACGAGATACACCTTGCAGACACAAAAAACAAACTCTCTCCATCATCAGAGGGGGCTGCACAACTGCTACTACTCCGACAACGACTACGTCTTTGTTTAGTGTCAGAATATGAGAAAAATTTAAGGAAAACCAAAGCCCGTTACTATTCACAGAATGATAAGGCAGGGAAACTACTGGCTACCCGGCTTAAAACTCAGTACCAGAAGACAAGAATACCTTATTTAAAAAACCCTCTCACACAAGATAAATGTATGGATCCCAGAGACATAGTAGAACAATTTAGAAAATACTACTCATCTCTTTACAATCTAAAAGATGACCCCTTTACTAGCTGCCCTACTCAACATGAGATAGTAGATTTCATTAGGAAAGCATCCTTACCCAAACTGTCAGCAGAACAACTAAGTTCTTTAAATGCCCCAATTACAGAATTGGAAATCTTGAATAATATACGTTCCCTTCCAACCGGTAAATCTCCAGGACCGGATGGTCTTTCCAACTCGTATTATAAAAATCTATCTACTGTATTGACCCCTTATTTAGCCAAATTTTTTCAAAAAACTATGGAACAGGGTTCCTTCCCAAAGGAAAATCAAATGGCTACTATTGTTACTCTCCCTAAACCGGGTAAAACTCCTGATACCCCCCAAAATTTTAGGCCTATTTCGCTATTAAATTCAGACCTCAAACTCTATGCTAAGATTCTCGTGGCAAGGCTCACCCCTATGCTAACTACCCTTGTGAGCGTGGATCAAGTGGGCTTTGTTAAGGGACGACAAGCATCAGACAATACAAAAAGGATTGTAAATTTACTTCATCTCATTGAAACACGAGCCACACCAGCATTGATGTTGGCTTTGGACGCCGAAAAAGCGTTCGACCGAATAAATTGGGCGTACGCATTTGCTACTTTGGAGGAAATGGGATTTGAGGGCAGCATTTTGACAGCTATTAGAGCACTTTACTCAGCACCCACAGCGAAAATCTACACTAATGGCATCCTGTCTACAGAGTTCCAAATAACTAATGGTACTAGACAAGGATGTCCATTATCCCCACTCATTTTTATTCTCTCCATGGAGCCGTTAGCCCAACATATTAAAAACTGCATGGACATTCAGGGAGTCCAATGCCGTGGGGCTTCACACACTATTTCATTATACGCAGATGATATTATCTTATCACTAACTAATCCAGAATCATCATTAGAAGCTGTTAGGGCGGGTTCACACATAGCGGAATTTCACTTAAATTCCGCTGCGGACACTCCGCAGCGTTAATCCGCAGCGGAGCCGTTTCTCCATTGACTTTCACTTTAATTTAGCAGTGTTCGTTTACACGATGCGTACAATTCCGCTGCGGAGCATAGGCTGCGGAGCGGAATTTGGTGTCCGCAGCATGCTCTGTCTGTTGCGGAGCAGTGGCGGACTGGTTGCGGACTCATGGCGGAATTTCTCCATTGACTTCAATGGAGAGTCAAAATTCCGCAATGAAGTCCGCAGATCTTATGTGTGCTGCGGAGCGTATTGTTTTTACTACCATGACATTTCTTCATTCTGGCTGGACCTATGTATTTCTAGGTCTACAGCCAGACTGAGGAAGTCAATGGGGCTCCCGTAATGACGGGAGCGTTGCTAGGAGACGTCTGTAAATAGTCACTGTCCAGGGTGCTGAAAGAGTTACGCGATCGGCAGTAACTGTTTCTGCACCCGGGACAGTGACTACCGATCTCAATATACATGTATCTGTAAAAAAAAATATAAGTTCATACTTACCGAGAACTCCCTGCGTCTGTCTACAGTCCGGCCTCCCAGGATGACGTTTCAGTGTAAGTGACGGCTGCAGCCAATCACAGGCCAAGCACAGGCTGCAGCGGTCACATGGACTGGAGCGTCATCCAGGGAGGTCGGGCCGGATGCCGAAAGAGGGACGCGTCACCAAGACAACGGGCGGTAAGTATGAATTTCTTTGACTTTCACTAGGGAAAGTGCTGTCCCTTCTCTCTATCCTGCACTGAATAGGGAGAAGAGAAGCACTTTTCCTGCAGTCCGCAGCGGCCAGTCCGCATCAATTTTCTGCACATTTTGTGCAGATCCGCTGCAGAATCTGCAACGCAGATTCTGTGCGGCATTGATGCGGACAGTTGCGGAGGAATTCCGCCATGTGTGGTCATGCCCTTAAGGACATCATTAAAGTTTTTGGCTCAATATCATATTATAAATTAAATGCGCAGAAATCACAAATACTTCCCTTTTACATGGACCCGCCCACATTGCATTTTCTTAAAACAAAATATCCCTTTGATTGGCAAATGAAGGGCATCCGATATCTGGGGATAACTTTGACTTCTTCATATAAAGATCTATACGCAGCCAATTATGAACCTCTAATAAAAAACATCCAGACAGACACAGATAGATTACTTAAATTCGAAACTTCATGGCTAGGCCGGATTGCGGCCTATAAAATGCTTCTATTGCCAAAACTACTATACCTATTCCGAACTTTACCCATTACTCTCCCTAAAAGATTTTTTCAGATAACACAAAGAAATCTCTCCCAATTTGTCTGGTCAAAAACACACCCCCGAATTGCCATGCATTTGTTGGTCAAGGATAGAAGGGTTGGAGGCCTGGGTATACCGGATATTCATAGTTATTATATCGCCACCCAAGTAGCACAAATTTCTAGTTGGTGGGCCATGGACTCAGGAAAGCAGTGGTTACAAATTGAAACTTCCTATATCTCACCTTTACCTTTAAAAACCACTCTCTTCGGGACGTTTTGGGATTTGGTACCTTCACGTCCACTATCCCCTTTGACAAAGACGACTCTGGAATGTTGGTCCTACATTCAGAACAACACGCTAAATTGTAGTCCGTTACTCAAAAGTTATATTCCTTTAGAATTCTTTATGCTAATAATCCCAAATCTCAAGTTAACATCCTGGATTGCTGGTGGCATCACTGATGTTTCCATGCTACTTGATGGTCAACACTTGGTGACGTTTGAACAGCTAAAGTCGAAATTCTCTATACCCAACTCTGACTTTTTTAAATTTCTTCAAATAAAGCATTGCATGGAATCCACCGGCAATTTAAATGCCTTATGTAACAATAAGTTATTTGCTCACTTCTCCAGGCGGATAGGAGGTTTAAAACCCATATATAACATGATTAAATCTCACTACTCTTTTACTAAAACTCACTTACACAAGTCATGGGAAAGAGACTTAGGGTTATCGTTTAACGATGCCACATGGCTGGCTTCTTTCAGGCTCATACATAAGGCTTTACCGTGCATTCAACATATTGAAGCAGCACTTAAAACATCCCTGAGATGGTACTACACTCCTGACCGTCTACATAGGATATATCCTGAGTCTTCGCCTCTCTGTTGGAGAGGGTGTGGAAATAAAGGGTCCTTATTCCACATGCTATGGCAATGCCACAAATTAGACGGGTTCTGGGCCCAAGTATTTAGATTACTGGCAGAAGTAATACAAAATCCAGTTATCATGTCTCCTCAGGTAGCGTTATTATTTCTGGAATTAGAGGGTATCCCTTCCTTGGCGAGATGCCTCATTTGTAAAATCCTGGTAATGGCAAAACTAGTCATCACAAGATATTGGAAGAAAGTAGAAACCCCAATGCTTGAGGAGCTCATAGCATTAATTAACACAACATATTCCTATGAAAGAATAATGGCCTTAGGAAACTCCACGTACGCAAGATTCAACCTTTTATGGGCCCCATGGTGCAACAGTATCTTCTATAAATCTTTTTGAGTAGGTTTTATTCTACAAATATGTGAGGTCTCAACAATAATAAAATGTTCCAATAATATCAAAAATGAACGTTATGACCACAAGAAAATGAATACACATGGATATTGAATGTACAATACAGTTGTAGTGCACTATACGAATGGTTTGCAATGTTTTTGTTTACTTCTGTTATGCTCTTATTGTTACTTGTCGGGACTGAATGTCTCAATGTTCTGTATCTTCAGTATACTTGAAATACTTGAAATGTATAAATGTTTATATGTTTAAAAAATTCTCAATAAAAACTATTGAAACGAAGATGGTGCCACATTGAAAAATAACATAATGAGAACAACCAAGTCATCCAGCAGCAGCTAGCCGGATAGTTGGTGGATCCAGATAGCAACAGTGGATTTATCATACATTTCAAATGTAAACATAAGTAAAACAGAAAAGAAGTAATAAAAAGATGATAAAAAAATGCTAGATATTAAATTTCTTAACTATATAGCCACTGATAATCAGAAATAGAGCTCCACTAACCTTTAGGGTATGTTCACACGAGGGCGTCCGTAACGGCTGAAATTACGGGGATGTTTCAGCCTGAAAACATCCCCGTAATTTCAGCCGTAACGGCATGTGCAGGCGCTTGAACGCCGCGTCCATTACGGACGTAATTGGCGCTGCTATTCATTGGAGTCAATGAGTAACGGCTCCAATTACGGCCAAAGAAGTGACAGGTCACTTCTTTGACGCGGGCGTCTATCTACGCGCCGTCATTTGACAGCGGCGCGTAAATTACACCTCGTGTGAACAGACAAACGTCTGCCCATTGCTTTCAATGGGCAGATGTTTGTCAGCGCTATTGAGGCGCTATTTTCGGACGTAATTCGGGCCAAAAACGCCCGAATTACGTCCGTAATTAGTGCGTGTGAACATACCCTAAAGAGGCTCTGTCACCAGATTTTCAAACCCCTATCTCGTATTGCAGCAGATCGGCGCTGCAATGTAGATAACAGTACTGTTTTGTTTTTTTCAAAAACGAGCATTTTTGGCCAAGTTATGAGCATTTTTATATTTATGCAAATGAGCCTTTCTTAAGTACAACTGGGCGTGTTTAAAGTTAAGTCCAAGTGGGCGTGTATTGTGTGTGTACATCTGGGCGTTTTTACTTGTTTTACTAGCTGGGCGTTGTGAATAGAAGTGTATGATGCTTACGAATCAGCATCATCCACTTCTCTTCGTTAACAACCAGCTTCTGGCAGTGCACAGACACAAAGCGTGTTTTCGAGAGATCACGCTGTGACGTCACTTCCTGCCCCAGGTCCAGCATCGTGTCGGACGAGCGAGGACACATCGGCACCAGAGGCTACAGTTGATTCTGCAGCAGCATCGGCGTTTGCAGGTAAGTAGCTACATCGACTTACCTGCAAACGCCGATGCTGCTGCAGAATCAAATGTAGCCTCTGGTGCCGATGTGTCCTCGCTCGTCCGACACGATGCAGGACCTGGGGCAGGAAGTGACGTCACAGTGTGATCTCTCGAGAACACGCTGTGTCTGTGCACTGCCAGAAGCTGGGTGTTAACGAAGAGAAGTGGATGATGCTGATTCGTCAGCATCATACACTCCCATTCACAGCGCCCAGCTAGTAAAAGAAGTAAAAACGCCCAGATGTACGCACATAATACACGCCCAGTTGTACTTTAACTTTAAACACGCCCAGTTGTACTTTAGAAAGCCTAATTTGCATAAATATAAAAATGCTCATAACTTGGCCAAAAATGCTCGTTTTAAAAAAAAACAAAAACGTTACTCTTATCTACATTGCAGCGCCGATCTGCTGCAATAGGAGATAGGGGTTGCAAAATCTGGTGACAGAACCTCTTTAAGAAAGGCTCATTTGCATAAATATAAATATGCTCATAACTTGGCCAAAAATGCTCGTTTTTGAAAAAAACAAAAACATTACTGTAATCTACATTGCAGCGCCTATCTGCTGCAATACGAGATAGGGGTTTGAAAATCTGGTGACAGAGCCTCTTTAAGTTGTTACAATTTATCAGACCTGCTTAAGGGTACGAACACACACAGCGTATTTAGGGCGGATACACTGCGTCAACCTGCGCACCGTATCCGCCCTGAGCACTGCAGGGAATGGCTTCCAAAACCCGCACTACACTGTAGTGCGTTTTTTCCGGCGTAAATTCCGCTGCGTAGTTAAGCGCACAAACTTACCCCCTCACTTCTCTGACGTCCGCTCCGGCCTACCTAGATGACGATGCAGCAAATCACATGGCCTGCAATGTTATCCAGAGAGGCCGGACAGGAGAAAAAGCAGGGAACTCTAGGTAAGTATAACTTTATTATTTCTTATTCTTACTTGCAATTTTTGCGGCGGAATCACTGTGATTCCGCCGCAAATATCGCAACACACACCACTCTGGTGCGGGTTTAAGCACTCCATTGAATTCAATGGGAAAACCCACAACAGAAGAGCTGCGGTTCCGCAGCATTAACTGACATGCTGCGGTTGCAGAAACCGCACCGCAGGTCAATTTATGTGCTGTTTTTTTTAAGGTATTTTTCCACTTTTGTTGAAATCTCACCCACACTGCTACTGTAAGACGCTTCGGATTTTATGCAATTAATTTGTTGGAGAAAATCTGCAGTGTTTACGCTGTGTGTGTTCCTACCCTAAGGCCTCATGCACACTTCCATCACCGTTTTATCGGCCGTTTTTGACGGATCCGTGTGTTTTTGTTTCCGTGTGCACTCCGTTTCCGTTCCGTGTTTCCGTTTTACACGGACGTTGTGCTTCCGTTTGGCATCCGTTTTTACGTTTGAAAAACGGAAGGTAAACTTCATTTGAACTTGTCACATGTCCCAGGAAACACCCATAGAAAGGTTACAAGACGTTTTTTCGGAGCAAAGAGAACAGTTTGAGATTAGGCTTGGCTTGCTTTGTTTTTTTTTTGGAGTGAAATGTGTGCACTTACTTACTTATTTTGTGACGCTGGGCACTAGTTCCCTTCTGCCATCTGCGTGTCAAATGCTCCATGGCAATTTCCTCCCACGCGGCGTCCTTTTTATAGTGGTTGTGGTAGCATTTTGCCCGCGTATCCCACAGTTCTGGGTGATCATGCACCAATGCTATGAGTCTCTCCACATCCATCTTCAGGAATGAATGTGTACTGTAGTCTGTGAGTCTGTGAACTTTGGCTCACCCAGCCGTTGCTATGGCAACAGATCCGTCAAAAACGGACGACACACGGAAGCCTTCCGTGTGCCATCCGTTTTTTTTTGACTGAGCCACACGGTCACTGAATCACTGACGAAAGTAGGACATGCTCTACTTTTGACGGAACGGAACAACGGATCCGTTTAAATAACTGAAGTGTGCATGGGCCCATTGAAATGAATGGGTTCAGGGTGCTATCAGTGACAAAAACGGATAGCACCCTGAAGGAAAAGACTCAAGTGGGCATGAAGCCTAAGAATTTATCTTTGTGCATGATCATTAACATTAAAGGTTATTGTCAAGTAATATTGTATGTGCATAATACAAGTGATATGAGTTTTCCTTAAAAATCTTAGTATTAAAGACCTGTGCATGTCTATAGTTACCTACTGTTTCACAAAGCATGCTAAATAATTCTCCTGTCTAATACTCTCATCCCTACAAGCTGGATATTTGCAAAGAGACCGAGTACCTTCCAGGACTCAGGGCCCGTGGCATCTCACACTGTCAACCAGTACCCTACTCTGTACTAATGAGGAGCAGCAACCCTGAAACAGTGCTCTCTACTGATGATTTGACTGATAACCTGACATTGATTTCCAGTCTAGCATTCTATAGGTGGCACTAGAGTCAGTTTTCTTCCTTCTGGAGGAAGAAAAAGTCTGCATACTTTTTGCCCTAAAGACTCCGCAAGGAGAATCAGTAACTTCTACGATTTTGAAAAGCATTCCAGTATTAGAAAAACTGTTAGGCCTCATGCACACGACCATAGCAATGTGCACGGCCGTGATTTTCGGGTCGGCCGGCCGCGGAGTGTCACCCGACAGCCGCCTGCAAATCACGGGCCGTGCACATGGCCGCGTGCATTATTTTCTATGAGCCTGGACCACAAAACACGGCCATAATAAGACATGTCCGTTCTTTTTGCGGTCCAGGCTCCTGGGCCATGCACGGACCGTGGAAACGGTTGTGTGCATGGGCCCATTGAAATGAATGGGACCGCAATTGTCCCATGGATTTTCAGGGGAATTGCGGCCGCAAAAGCACGTTCGTGTGCATGGGGCCTTACTTGAAATTTGTAAAATGTTACCTAGAATTAAACTATATATCCAGTTTTAATTTGAAAAAAAACAACACATTTTTTGTTTTTGTTTTGCCTAGTCTTTTTGTTCTTTCGTAATCAATGGTGCTAAGTGTGGATTCATACGCCGCAGATTTTGTTGCAGAAAGGTATTGAAAGGTATACTGAAATTCAGTTCCCTTCATTTTACAGAAATCCATGCGCTTGCTGCAGCAACAAGTCCATTCAGATGAATGGAACTGATTTTCAGTTACTGAAATGTCTCCAACAAAATCTGCTATACGTTCTTCCACCCCAAGGCCTTGTTCACACATTGTAAATTTGCGGCAGATTTTGCATGTAGTTTTTAAGCCAAAACCAGGAATGAAACCTAAATGGAACAAATATATAAAGGGAGGCCTAATAGGTCTGCTCTACTGGATCCAATTCTGGGTTTGGCATAAAAAATGCATGCAAAATCTGCAGCAAATCTGCACTGTGTGAACAAGGCCTAAGAGAAAGACTTTGCATTGCTAGTTGTCACGTGGGCCTTTCTTCATATTCTTCAAAATGCCTGAAGTTATGTTATGTTATAACTTTCTCTATGTTGCAGAACAAAACTTCTTCTCATGAAATACTATGGAGACTAATGGAAGAAATATTCATGAACACATGTAAGTTTTATTTTTTGGCAAAAGAAAATTAAAGATCAGTGGAAACTGTTTTTCCTGCTTACCCTTACTATTCATTTACTATAATGTTGAACCAATATTTTTACTTGCACAGATTGCTAACGTTAGAAAGGTCAATGGATCTCCCAAAACAACTTTTATGGACCATTGAGAAAGAAATGATTCATCTCCTCTTAAAAGTTGTCCCTGTACATGGAAGCAGACTTGTGCGACAAAACTGCTTTATGAAAAAAGAACAAAGTATACCTCTAAATATGTGCAATAAAAAACACAGCTCACTCATATATAAAAGTCATGCTAGAGTTGGAGTTTTTGTCATGACATTTCATATAAGGTGGAAGAGAGATCACATTTTACTTAACCCCTTCCTGCAAAATCATGTTCATGTAATGTACATCATCGATGGGATTTAACTCTCACTTGATTCCGACGTGTACGTCATGGTAACCACCATGCGATCACATGCTCTAACGGTTGGGTTCATAGAAAACTTTGATCACAGCTGTTAATACACGTAAGCACCGCGGTAAGTACTGATATATAGATATGACATTACAATATAGTTACAATTTTTCTTTAAGGGTAGGAATATACACGGCGTAAAGACTGCAGATTTTCCGCAACAGATTAATTGTGGAAAATCTGCAGCGTTTTACAGTGGCAGCAGTGTGGCTGAAATTTCAACAAATCTCCACACTGCGGAAAAATGCAGCTGGAAAAAACGCATATAAATCGACCTGCGGGGTGGTTTCTTCAACCGCAGCATGTCAATTAATGCTGCGGAATCGCAGCTCTTCTGTTGCGAGTTTTCCCATTTGAATTCAATGGGGTGCTTAAATGCGCAACAAAGGTGTGTGTTGCGACACTTGCTGGCGGAATCACAGGGATTCCGGCAGAAAAAATCGCAAGTAAGAAAAAATTAAAATAAAGTTATACTTACCCACAGTTCCCTGCTTCTTCTTCAGTCCGGCCTCCCTGGATGAAGTAGCAGGCCATGTAACCGCTGCAGCCAATCACAGGCTGCAGCGGGCACATGGCCTGCAACGTCATTCAGGGAGGCCGGAGCAGACGTCAGAGGTGGGAGGCGGTAAGTATGTACGATAATTTACGCAGCGGAATATATGCCCGAAAAAATGCACCTCAGCGTGGTGCGGGTTTTCGGATGGCATTCCCTGCGGTGTTAATGGCGGATAGGTTGCGCAGCTTGATGCAGTGTATCCGCCCTGAATACGCTGTGTGTGCTCTTCCCTAAAAGTCCTCTAAAGAGCTAACAATATTGAAAACGTTGCAAAACATACATGCACAACAAAAAAGACAATGAATACAATTTTATTAATTAAAGTCAATAAACAGTTTAAAAACATTAACTTGTAATGACCTGTACAATAAAGTTATGCCATCTATTAACTGGCTGACGACAGATGTTATGTATGCTCGATGTTGACTCATCATGACAATCATATACATTATAGTTATATGCCAGTAAATTAGTTACAAAATAAAAATCACGACTAAAAATACCCCGGTAGGATTAAAAAAAAAGTGAAACTAATAAAAAAAGCAATGTTAAAAAAATCTAAAAAAAATACAAAAAAAAAGAATTCTTTTTTTACAATTAATAAGCTTTATTAAAGATAAGTCCCAAAACAAAAATAATAGAAACATATTTGGTATCATCACGACCATAACAACTTGCACAACAAAATCATAACATATTTGTGATGATCGATGTGTATACTGTAAAAAAAACATGTCAGAACTGCTTTTTTCCTTCATTTTTTCCCAACATAAAATTTAATTTAAATGAAACGATAATGTAAATGTGCCAAAAAATGGCACCTACATTAAGCAGTCCTGCAAGTAACAAAATCTCATACTGCTACTTCGAACATAAAACTTAAAAGTTATGAGCGACGGGATGCAAATAGGAAAATAAAAATCCAAAAATTGTTCTGGTCCTAAAGGCCAAAATTGACACTGTCCTTAAGGGGTTAAGGTGAGAGGGAATGGTGTTATAGAAAAAATAAAAACAAAATAACAGTGGAATTGCTTTTTTAATGAATTCGACCATTATAAATAAAAAATCATATAAATTAAACACTAACATATATGTACAAATCCTCAAATAGCTATGTAGCCTCAAAGGCTATGTACACCATTGCGCTGAATAATTTTTTTGCTGCAGTAGAGTCTTTTTCACTCTTGTACATAGCTGGAGGTGATGCTGATTCTGACATAAATTTACAGCACACTGCTCCTGTCGGACATGACCTCATTTGCTTTCTCCATACATGGCAGATTATAGTGTGCAGAAGGGGGAAAGCATCCAAGTGTTAAGGGAGGGCAGATCACACAGTCTGTCAGTATCAGAGTGTAGATAGGAAGTAAACTACACAGGGGAGGAAGAGTGTAAACTACACAGGCTATCAGTGTAAAGAGAAATCAGTACAGACGTGAAGCTGTGATGATACATGAGAGCCGGCAAAGGTAGCAGCATGCTGGACTCACAGATATCACATGCAGCATGTATTACAGGGAGGGACATGTTCACATAAGAAAAGTCTGAAACTTGGAGCAGGTGGTAAACTGCATATCAGGGAGTCTGAAAATTAATGAAGAAATGGAGATTGCGCTTTTTTATCTTCAGGTTAATAGCCTTTTAAAAAGAGAAAGGTTATGGCTGATTGAATGCGGAAATGCAAAACAGACATCTTTTATAAATTCATAATCGAGTTAAGCAAATTATATTTTACAGAATAAACAGTAATAAGCACTTAGCGTTGGTGAGGTATTGAGCTACGTTGTTAAAAAATTTCTAGACACTATTTCATGAACTGAATCTGAACCATATGGTGCATGCTTCCAAAATCCCCTCTCTAAGGCCCCATGCACACGACCGTGCCCGCAATCACGGCCCGCGATTGCGGGCACGGCCGGCCGCTGACTGACAGCCGCATTTTCGGGCCGTGCTCCCATACAAAGTATGGGAGCACTGCCTGCAAAATGCGAAAGAACGGACATGTTCCATAATTCCCGGAACATTTCCACGGCACTGACACCCTTCTGTAGTGCTACGGAAAGGTGTCAGTGTTCAATGAAAGTGAATGGCTCCGTTTTTGCGGACCGCAGTTGCGGTCCGCAAAAACAGAGGTTTTTTGCTGTCGTGTGCATGGGGCCTTAGTTTTTTTTTTTTAACTGTACATCCCGTCTTTTTGCCCTATTACGTCATGTACACATCACAGAATGCAGGCTGTCCCTTGTTCATGACTCTTCTCTATTAGCCAAAGCAGGAGAGCTACTGCAAAGAGCTACCGGTGTCCTCAGGAAAACCATGTATTACATTGATGCCCATTTTTTTTAAAATTTGAATAGGGGGCATGGATTACTACCACAGCTTTGATATCCACATAATAGTGCAGACCATGAGTCATCCACATAACAATGCCATGTTGCACAGAATCCTGAAATACCAGAATACAATTTCAATATCATCCTAATTATTGCATTGTGTATAGATATAAGCAATAAAGTCAATCCATAGAAGCTGCCTATCTAATAATTATACATCTTATGATACCACTGTTTCTAGACAGATATAAGTAGATATTATAATGTACCAAACAGTTATAGTTGTAGTTAACTTAATCATCATTTGATGCAAAAATCTAATAATCAACTTTTTTTTACTAGACCGCAAACACCACTGCATTGTCTTCCAATAGCTATCTGCAACCCTTCTCTGAAGCGCCTAGATTTTATTATTGCTATTTACACAAGGCAGAGGAACACACTGACCCTCGTCATGTTTCACAGCACATAGCAGCATCTTTCGGAAATTGGGATCAGGAGCTTTTCAACTTTTGAATTCGCTTCTCGACAACTGATGGTGAACTGTCACTTTGTTATTGATAGAACATCCTGATGAAAATGACAATTGATATAAAAGAGTATCCGGCACACCAATATAGAAAAAAAGGTATTTTTTATTTTGTTTCTAATGCCAGTGGCAGAGTGCGACGTTTCGGTCTAGGTGACCTTCATCAGGCACTGAGCCGTGCTGGGCAACTGAATTGACGAGCGCTAGTGGTGCTGATAGCGGCTGGCCATGATACAGCGGCCAGCCGCTATCAGCACCACTAGCGCTCGTCAATTCAGTTGCCCAGCACGGCTCAGTGCCTGATGAAGGTCACCTAGACCGAAACGTCGCACTCTGCCACTGGCATTAGAAACAAAATAAAAAATACCTTTTTTTCTATATTGGTGTGCCGGATACTCTTTTATATTTATGTTTGGGTTGGGCCCCTATCCGTGCAAAACCTCACCCTTCCACGTATCTGGTGCTATCTGAACCTTTACACGAAAATGACAATTGATCATAATTTTTTAAAAAGCTAATTGAAAAATGACAAACAATATGGCTGCACTTCCTGTATTCACTGCAACAAAACCAGAAAATACTAATATCTCTGTCAGTAAAAAAATAAATACATAATGATCAAGCTTTGGTTACTGCTCTAACTTCTGATTTCTGAATACTTGGCCATCTTAATGTTTTTGCTTGAAATACACTTTAAAAAGATGTTCCCGGGACATAAAGGGGTATTTCGGCTTCAGCAAATTAAGGTTATTCTTTGTATAATGAAACTTTATAAACCCTTCGAATATACTTTATGAATCAAGTCCTCTAAGTTTTCAAAATCTCTGCTTGCAGTAATTCAATAGGAACCGTTTACTTTCAATGTCTAAATATCTGTCCTGGTCATGTGATGGACAGACAGGTGCAGGACTGATTACAGTAACAGTAGTTTTCAGAGCTCTGTCTTGTAATGAGCCGTGCATCTGTGTGTCCATCACATGACCAGGACACATTTTTATTTTCTGGAAGTAAACAAATATAGGAGAATTGTATAACCTTTCATTATACAATTAATAATATCTAACTGCTGAAATTGTAATACCCCTTTAGAAAATGGAGGGCCTATCCTTAGTATAGACCATCAATAGTTTATTGGTGAGGGTCTAAATAAAGGTGCCATTAATATTTATTATAATAAGAATTTATAATATAATACTAATATAATATTTATTAACCTATTCATGCGCCACGACGCACTATTGCGTCGTGGTGCAGGGGGTAATGTTTGGAGTGGGCTCACCCCCTCAGCCCGCTCCATACGCAGCGGGGGTGTTAGCTGTGTTCTACAGCTGACACCCGGGACTAACGGCCAGGAACAGAGATCGTGCTATTCCTGGCCGTTTAACCCTTTAGATGCTGTGATCAAGCACGATTGCATCTAAGACATTAAAAAGAGGGTGGCGCACCCCTCTGACAGCTCATCACCCACCCTGCGACGCGATCTGGGGGTAGCGATGGTTGTCATGGCAGCCCAAATGCCAAATGAAGACCCCCAGGGCTGCCTTTCTTCATCTCCTGTTAAGCCTCTGGCTGGGCTTAATAGGAGCCTGTAAAAATGACAATATACTGCAATACATGTGTATTGTACCAGTGATCAGATGATCGCTTGTTCAAGTACCCTAGGAGACTAATGGAATGTGTAAAAAAAACTTGAAATAAAGTTTTTAGTAGTCTAAAAACAAATTACAAAAAACCCACTTTTCCCATTTTTCCTCTAAAGTAATGTAACAAATAAGAAAATATAAAAAATTTGTATCGCTGCATCCGTAAAAGTCTGAAATATTACAATATAGCATTATTTAACGTGTACGGTGAACGCTGTAATAAGCAAAAAAATATAAAATATCCCACAAAAAAATAAATAAAAAGTGATCAAAAAGTCTCATGTAGCCCAAAATTGTACCAATAGAAACTACAGCTCACTCCGCAAAAAATAAGCCCTCATACTGCTCAAGCTATGGAAAAATAAAAAAAAGTTATGGCTCTTAGAATGTGGCGACCACGAAACGCCCTCAAAAGATTGAAGTTTGAGGAATCGCTGTTTTTTTCCTATTCCACCTCACAAATAATTTTTTTCCTGCTTCCTAATACATTTTGTGGTACATTCATGCGTGAGAGAAGGTTGGCACTACTGAAGGATACACAAATCGGAAAAGTATGTAGCAGATCTGGTCAGTGGTTCCTTGTTCCACTTTGGGTGGTACTCAGCAGAAGAATAAAAAGTATTCTGATAAATAAAGCAGTGAGGAATAAAAGTGCGGCACTCACACATCTAGTAGCAAAGACTTCTTTATTGTGGCATACGAAATTTTAAAGTAGGCTTCACAGGGAGGACGTAGCAGACAGCACAAGCTTACAGTCTGTTTCGCGCAATCCATCGCTTCTTCGGACCTAAAACATGGCGCTGTTGGCGTGCTCTAAATCCACAGCCAAGAGCCATCACCACAGTAATATACAAACAAAAACAGACCCATCCCACCAGGCTCACCAATCCGGAGACAGCTGTCTCCAAGCGTCATCACGCAGAACGCGTGACGACGCCCTGACATCAATACTTTGGTGCGTCTATCAAGCAGCCGCCGGAAGGAATTCCTTGCTGTGGCTGCGTAATGACGTAGAACGTCATGAGGGGGGAACGGCAAGTGATGAGGAGGAGAGGCGTAGCCCTTCGGTCGCGTCGGCCTGCCGCGTCCTATGGCGCGAGGGGGAGACGAAAGGCTAGGACCACTACAATCCGCCCTTTAAGTCATCAAAGATTTTCATACCTCCTATCTTAATTATAATTAACTCTTACAGATGCAGGATGTAAAATCTATATTCCCAGCAATATACAGAGATATATGAAATGGCAATAGGGTCACATAATAAATAATAATAATAATGCGTTAAGCACAAGGTAAATTTACCTCTACTGAACGTAGGCCATTAAATATCTCTGTGCATAGCAGGGGATTTAATGAGAGTTCAAGTGAAATAGAAACACATAAATCAAGATATAAACAAACAAATTAAAATAAATTAGATAGTGTTGTTAATAACCCTTAAAGGAAAACCGCCATATCATTTTTAGCATTAAGACCAGGAGGTCCCATTGCGTTTGCACGGATTATCCATCCTGCCTCTTTGCTAAGAAGTATTTTATAGCAGTCACCTCCGGAATTAAGACCTGTTCAATGCCTGCAAATTTTATGGTTGACAAATCTCCCCTACGTTCTTTTCTCATGTGATCGATAAGACGAGAAGCCCCTTCACCTGTTGTAATTGACTTACAATGTTCTCTAAAACGAACATGCAAGCATCTTATAGTTTTACCTATTTTGTAGCACCCACATGGACAAAAAAATAATATAAGGCAATGGAAGTGGACAAAAAATGGTGTATCCAGCACTCTGATAAGGCTTTATTCGGTCATTTTAAAAACAGAACGATTCAAATAAAAATCCCGTGACCACGCTTGCGCATTTCGACCGTATGACTAAGGACCCCAGAGGTTTGAAACGCGTAAGCGTGGTTCTGGGATTTTTATTTTAATCATTCTGTTTTTAAAATGACCGAATAAAGCCATATATTTTTTTAATCAGAGTGCTGGATACACCATTTTTTGTCCACTTCCATTGCCTTGTATACCTGCTGTCGATTCAGGATTCTTCTGGGAGTATTTTCGAGCACCTGCAATACCTAGACATGGGATCAATTAATGCATGAATTAACACAGTGGAAACGCAGTGAGCGAACCTTTGTAATTTTTTCTGTTTTTTAAGAAATAATATAAACTACAAACTGGGTTTTACAATTAATAAACTGCTGTATCTTGTGTGTTATTCCTCCAAAGTTAAGTATTTTTCCTTGTAAATTGTATTTGCAGTGAGTACAATTACTGCACTAATGGTTCCCTTTTGGGATTAATCTTTCTAACCATGTACCGTTAGACTCTGCTTTGTACTTGCTTATCTTTAATGGTGTAACTTCTTCTAACGGAAACAAGGGTTTTTCTAAGTGCTATTTCTCTCAGAGTTAGATCTTCTTCTATTAAGTGCCAGTGCCTGTAAATAGAATTTTTGGTGGCTTGGGCCTGCGATCTGCTGTATCTGTTACTTCTCCTTTTTCCTTCCAGGATTCAAGAGATATTTCTGATTCTTTTTGAAAGCTTTCTCAATTGCCTTTTGTAACAGAGGGCCTTGGTAGCCTCTTTCCAAAAGGCAATTCTTTAAATCTTCAGCCTGTTCTAGAAAAGTCTTATTTGTGTCATTAATCTGTCTCAATCTTATAAATTGTCCATAAGGTATTGGCTTTTTATTGTGGTGGGGATGAAAGCTATGATAGTGTAGTAACGTATTTGTGGATGTTGGTTTTCTATAACCTACCTTCTTTTATTTTTACTTTACCGTCCAAAAATTCAATCTCCGTGGAGCTAATTTTGAGACATAAACGTCATATTCAGCCTGTTTACCATATTGAGATGGTCAATTAACAGAGCAAACTGTGTCTCCGTACTTGACCAAACAATAAAAATATCTTAGGAACAGCTTGATTTCTCTCAAAAAATGAGTTAAATGACTTATAATATATTCATCCTCAAAAACGCCAAGAAATATATTAGCGAACGTGCACGCAACCGGACTACCCATTGCAGTACCGTTATTTTGGATATACCAAGTATCATTAAATTTAAAATCATTTTGGGTGAGGATGAATTTTATAGCATCACATACAAAAGCTATATAACTCTCACTTTTCTCAGCGGAAACTAGGACTTGTCTGACTGTCTCTACACCTATGTCAAGAGGAATCCTCGTATAAAGGCTTTCAACATCAAGAATCCTTCCTCCCAAATTACATTTTTAATAACATTAAGAAAGTAATTTGTATTCTTTAAATACAAGGGGATCATTTTTAAAGTTGGCCTTAGTAGCCAGCCAATATATTTCGAGAGGGGCTCCGTCAAGGTGCCTACTCCTGAAATTATCGGGCGGCCAGGGGGATTTTTTAGTGTCTTATGAATTTTTGGTAAAAAATAGCAGGCCGTTTTTTGTGGAAAAGGTGGATATACTTTTTCAGCAGTCTTGCGTGACAAAGTACCCATTTCCACATTTCTGCGAAGGAGGGACTGTACTTTAGCTTGAAACTTTAGGGTGGGATCACTCTTCAACTTGTAATAAGTATTCACATCAGATAATTGTCTCAAGGCTTCAAACAGATAATAATCTTTTGTCATTAGGACAGTATACCTTCCCTCGTCTGCCCTTTTTATTACTATGTTTTCCATTTTTCAAAGAATTGAGTGCTCTTTCTTCCTCCTTTGCTAAGTTTGAATTATCCCTGTGTATTTAAAATTCTACATCGCTTTTAACAAATGTAGAAAAGAGATCCAAACAGCTCCCTGAAATTTGCATGGGAGAGAAAGTAGAACTGATCCCACCTGTAAAGTTGCAAGCTTCTACAGAATTAGGCGTCATTTACACGAGCGTGTGCGTTTTGCGCACGCAAAAAAACGCAGCGTTTTGCGTGCGCAAAAGGCACTTGACAGCTCCGTGTGTCATCAGTGTATGATGTGCGGCTGCGTGATTTTCGCGCAGCCGCCATCATAGAGATGAGGCTAGTCGACGTCAGTTACTGTCCAGGGTGCTGAAAGAGTTAACTGATCGTCAGTAACTCTTTCAGCACCCTCGACAGTGAATGCCGAACACAATATACAGCAACCTGTGAATAAAAAAAAAGACGTTCATACTTACCAAGAACTTCCTGCTTCCTCCAGTCCGGTCTCCCGGCCGTTGCCTTGGTGACGCGTCCCTCTCTTGACATCCGGCCCCACCTCCCTGGATGACGCGGCAGTCCATGTGACCGCTGCAGCCTGTGATTGGCTGCAGCCTGTGCTTGGACTGTGATTGGCTGCAGCTGTCACTTGTACAAAATTGTCATCCCGGGAGGTCAGACTGGAGGAAGAAGCCGGGAGTTCTCGGTAAGTATGAACTTCTTTTTTTTTTTACACGTTCATGTATATTGTGATCGGAAGTCACTGTCCAGGGTGCTGAACCAGTTTAACTCTTTCAGCACCCTGGACAGTGACTGTCTCGTGACGTCACGTACCGGAACATTTTTTGCCGGGTTCGGTCAAAACGAGTTCGGCCGAACCCGGTGAAGTTCGGTTCGCTCATCTCTAAGACACTCCGTTTGGATGTTTGTAAACAGAAAAGCACGTGGTGCTTTTCTGTTTACATTCAGAGTTTGACAGCTCTTGCGCGAATCACGCAGTTCGCATGGAAGTGCTTCCGTGCGACCTTCGTGGTTTTCACGCACCCATTGACTTCAATGGGTGCGTGATGCGCGAAAAACGCAGAAATTTAGAACATGTCGTGAGTTTTTTCAGTGCACTCACGCTGAGCAAAACTCACGGACTGTCTGCATGCCCCCATAGACTTGTATAGGTCCGTGCGACCTGCGTGAAAAGCACGCGCGTCACACGGACGTATATCACGTTCGTGTAAATGAGGCCTTAGTTAAACATGAATTCACATGATCCTTCTGCTAATAACATAACACATTCTTTTTCGGCCTCAGAAAAAGTCTCACTAACACTAAAGTCCAAAGGGCCGACCTGGCAAGGGACTTCGCCTTCCCTTGTATCTACTGGTTTATTATCAGAAAGACTACCCAGCATTCGACAAAGATTCGGTTTTCTTACACCCTTAAAGAGATTAAATTCAAAATCCACCATATCAAAGCTTTCTACCATGCTAAAGTGAAAACCTATTTTAAGCAAACTGACGCAGTCTATATATAGATCCAAATTCGTTATGTTTACAATATTTAACCCCTTATTGACCAGCCTATTTTAGCTAATGACTAAGCTATTTTTTTAGTTTTTCTATAGTTTTTCTATAGTCGCATTCAAAGAGCTATAACTATTTTATTCTTCCGTCGACATAGCTGTATGAGGACTTGTTTTTTGCGGGATTAGTTGTACTTTTTAATGGCACCATTTTGGGGTACATATCATTTTTTTATTAACGTTTATTAACTTTTTTTGGGGGGGTATAGAAAAAACCCCTGAAATTCCGCCATTGTTCTATGCGTATTAAATTCATGCCGTTCACTGTGCGGCGTAAATAACAGCTTACCTTTATTCTGTGGGTTGGTATGATTACGGCGATACCACATATGTAGGAGGTTTTTAATGTTTTACTACTTTTCCACAATAAAAACTCTTTTGAACTAAAATTATTTGTTTCTGCATCGTCGCTTTCCAAGAGCCGTAATTTTTTTATTTTTCCGTCAATGTAGTGATACGAAGGCTTGTTTTTTGCGGGATGAGACGTAGTTATGATTGGTACTGTTTTGGGGTACATGGGACTTATTGATTAACTTTTATTATGACTTTATTTTAAAATTCTTATATTTGTTGTTCAGTAAGTCTTGTCCTAATCTCCAATTTAGTTGTGCATAGCTCAGTTGTTATTTGTTCGTATTCTTTTTCTTTTCAATATGATTTTCAATACATTTATGGAATGGATTAGATGTGCTTCCTTCCATTCCACTTGGAAAACCAGGTCGTCTTGATAGAATGATGCTGTCAGGCCTCTTGGAGCTCGATTACATGAGATATATGACTGAAGTGAATTAATAGTCCAAAATAAACGTACTTCTTCCTTTGCTAATTGATATATATTGTAGTTTAGGGTTTTTGGTACTGATCACTTGTAACTCCTCTTTTTGGTTACATTGTGAAAAAAATTGGTCTGCTTCCTCCCTTTTAGCTTTTAAGGCCGTATCCTGGGAACCTCCTGATACTTCCATTTGTATTTCTGCATTTATTACAGTGTTATCCATTACGAAACAATGTGCTCTACATAAAGAAAAAGTATTTTTGAGAAACATTCATGGGTGAGAGAAGGTTGGCACTACTTAAGGATACACGAATCATAAAAGACTTTCTAGCGTGCTGCGTGATGACGCTTGGAGATATCTGTCTCCGGATTGGTGAGCCTGGTGGGATGGGTCTGTTTTTGTTTGTATGTTGTATGTTACTATGGTGATGGCACTTGTGCCATTTACTAAACAACTACATGACCAAGCCATACCCTACAAATGGGGGTATTCGGTTAAGCTCATTTTCTCAAGGAATGGCACGACGCATGTTCTCAACACACCTAAGGTAGCTAAAAAATTGCTGAAGATGTGGTTTCATGATTTTCTGCCACAGGATCAACAATCACTTAAATAGAAGGTTCCTTCATTGTCTCCAGAGTGGACCCAAGTTGGATCATCAAAACTCTCAGTTTCTCATCCTGGCTGAATGATCCTGGATGGGATTGCATTATTATTATGCTCCTCGCCTCAGCTCTGTATGCATGACCGTTTCTTCATGATTTAGGCAAGGATGTCATGATTTAACCCTTCCTTTTCCCCAGCCTTTAGGCTAATTAGAAGGCTAGACAGGCGCTGTGGTCACATTTTGTTCTTGTGATGTTCTACCACCCTCCTAAGTCGCCAATTGCTTTAACACGGTTTTGGCGTATTCACTTTGAACAAATTCTTGTATTTGTTCTATGGTTCAAATGTTATACTGTTCTGCTACATTTTTGTGAGACAAGTACTCAACAATGTTTTAGATTATGTGAATTTACTGTCCCTTCTGAGATGTTGCTGTATGGAAGTATCAGGTGGAGGAGTAATGTAGTTATCTGTTTTACATCATTTGTATGTCTAGCATCCTATATCTCCAGTTATTAGGGTCTTTAAAATTTCATCTTTGAATGTTAAGGGCCTTTATAGCCTGATAAAATCGTTCACTCCTGTGGAAAGAATGTAAACTGCTTCAGGGTATGTTCACACAATGAGAGGCATTTACGTGTGAAAAGACAGACTGTTAACAGCTGCCTCGTTTCACACGTAAATGCTCCTCCTCGTAATTTACGAGGCGTCTGAGACGCTCTGAGACGCTCGTAAATCTTGAGCTGTGCTTCATTGAGTTCAATGAAGAACAGCTCAAATTACGTGGCAAAGAAGTGCCCTGCACTTCTTTGCCGAGGCAGTCAATTTACGCGTCGTCGTTTGACAGCTGTCAAACGACGACGCGTAAAATTACAGGTCATCTGCACAGTACGTCGGCAAACCCATTCAAATGAATGGGCAGATGTTTGCCGACGTATTGTATCCCTATTTTTAGACGTAAAACGAGGCATAATACGCCTCGTTTACGTCTGAAAATAGGTCGTGTGAACCCAGCCTAATTGTGATATTTTGTGTGCAAAGGAAACACATCTTTTGGGAAGAGATTCACACAGGATTAAAAATGCTCAATTCTCCCATATTTTCTGCACCCCCAAAAAACACACAAAAAAGGCGACTTAATAGCTATTAAAAACTCTCTATGACAAACGGGATAGATTTATAATCTTACAATGCGTTATTAATAATGAAAAATTCACCTTGGTTTCGTTATACTCTCCAAAAAAAAACAAGACAGATTTCTTAAACACTTAATTAAACACATTGATAAATGCAAGTATGGTGCTCTTGTCATTTGTGGTAACTTTGATAAAGTATTAAACCCTCATTTGGATACAAGTTACTGTAAACCAAATGACAAGAACACAGACATATATAATATTACTTGCAGGAAGAATCTGTATGATACTTGGAGAACACATAATTTGTCTGATAGGGATTATACCTTTTTTTCCCACCCTCACAGAAGCTACTCGAGGATTGACTTTATTATTGTAGACCAATGGTGCTTCAACGAGTAATTAACCCTTCCATAGGTACCCTAACTTGGTCAGATCATGCCCCGGTTTCTGCCTTTTTTAAGGAAAAATGTAATAATGTCACCACTTCCCCATGGCGAATAAACAACTCCCTCTTAAACAACGTGAACAGTTGTACTCAGATAGAAAAGGCACTGACTGACTTCTTCAACCTCAATGTCTCTGAAGCTACTTCTACTTTTAATAACTGGTGTGCTCACAAGGCAGTTATTAGGGGTCATCCTATAAAGTTATCCGCAACAGCAAAAAAATGAGACAAGATGAAACACAAGAACTATTGTCTAGTATTAAAAGACTAGAAGATCTTAACAAATCGACAGTATCTAGAGAGTTGATTTTAGAACTGAAACAACTAAGAAGCCAACTTCACCAACTGTTGTATCATAAATGTGAACACACTTTGAAGAGAACTAGGATGCGTTACTACTGGCAAGACAATAAAGCTGGGAGAATGCTAGCTAACAAATTTAAAAACAGAACTCTAAAAGCTAAAATTCCTTATATTTTCAATCTGTCAGGGGAAAAAATCTTGAACCCTCAAGAAATAGTCAACTCCTTTGCTGAATATTATGGCAACTTGTACAACCTAAATACTGATCCAAACACTATTCAACCCTCTCAGCAGGTTATTGATGATTTTATAGAATCCGACAACTTGCCATTAATATCAACTGATCAGTCAACTAAACTTAACTCGCCCTTTTCACCACTAGAAATCCAAACGGTTATTAAGCAACTTAAAATTAATAAATCTCCTCTACCAAATTACAAATTAGTATTTTAAACATTTCTCCCATATTATTTCTCCTCATCTTGTATCAGTATTTAACAAAGCGATCTAAACTGGTACTTTTCCGCGAGAGATGCTAGTAGCTCTAATAACAACATTACCTAAACCAGGTAAAAGCACGGATAAACCCGAGAATTTTAGACCAATCTCACTATTGAACAGTGAGGTGAAAATATACTCTAAAGTCATTGCTAATTGACTTGTTGACATTTTATCAACTCAAATTAAAAATGACCAAGTCGGATTTATTAAGAATAGACAGACAGTTGATGGTACCAGGAGACTCATTAATCTTCTCCACAATCTTGAAATACATAAAATACCTTCTCTGCTTTTATTGCGCGACACAGAGAAGGACTTTGACAGGGTACATTGGGGTTATCTGAAATCGGTTCTAGATAAGATAGGCATTATAGGTCCATATCCTCCCTGTTTTGCTATATACGAGCATAAATTGGTATAAATCTGTATTATCAATGCATAATGTATATGTTTTATATGTTTCACTTAAATAATTTATATTAGTACTAGCGGCTATTTAAACTAATTGATTTGACACGTCACACATGCCCCAGAGGAAGCCGGAAGGGCAAAACCCAGGGTCGGCGAGTGTCTTGGCGTGATGCTCACGTTTTTATCTATTTTATTGATTGTTTGATATGTTTACAAACTCTGTGTTTTTCGTAAGTATGGAATATAAATTGGAGTGACGAGAATAGTGTCGAAGAGTGTTGCACTATTGTTTCCTTTTTTCTATACTTGAGACATAGGTACTTTCATTTGCTCGAGGACATCGGGAAACCGGTTGTGTCTACGTCAAACTACAAGTGTCAGTGGAACCATCTACACTCACACTGGATCATGGACTGTCTATCGCATAAAGACTGGGAGAGAATATTCATACTGACCACACATTGGACTGCTCTTCAGTGACGTTTGAGCGGTAAAAACTTTCCTTTTGTCTATTACTTGTGGTGCTTACGGATTTTTCACCCAATATTTTTACCTGCTCCGGCCTGAGAGATATATCTGTTGGATGTAATGGAGCCAGGGGTTACCTTTTGTATTTATTGTTTGCTTTTAAATCTTGTCCCTGTGCACTTCTGACAATGGATATCTTTTGCTTTTGGATGCAAAATATGGCTGATTTTTCTAGTAATATAGAAACAGATTTGGATGTTGGTCAGAAATCTGACGATCTAAAATGTTTAATCAACTAGAGATATTTATTATTAAGGAAATATACCTTATGTGGGATATAGCTTCTTTGAAAAAACTTATTAGTGAACAATTGATCCCCGAAGGCCTTAGGTGGCTGTTACAACTAAATTGGGACAATGATCCACATGACTTAGAAGCATGGTCAAACAATGTGCGTTCAAAGGCATTCAGTTTATCAATGATAAAATTTAAGAATTTAAGATCAAATAAGAACCTTTAAAAAATCTTGAAGATTATATTAAATTGTCGAGTCTTAGTCAGAAAAGAATAAGAAAAGGTAGAAAATGACAAAGTAAAAAAACATAGAAAATATATGAAAATTAGGAATGACTATGCTAATAAGGCAGTGTACAAATGGAGCAAAAACACAGTAACCAATTATGACCATTTGCAGACCAACGTGCATGCAGAGGATAAAGATGTGCAGCAATATAGCGATGTCCCTAACGGGGTATGATAATCAATATAAGCAGGCCAACCATAGATATGAGAGGAAATTTTGCAAGTTTTACAATGGTAATAATTTTGTGGATAATTCAAGAAGAAATTTTGATCAATATCCACAAAGATATCCTGTTTTTCCCACAGAGTGGAATCATTTTAGATCTCATGCTTATCATAATAGAAATCGGTATCAGGGTGTACGCCAACAGAGGGGAAATAGACCTTATAGACCATATAACAGTTACAACCATCAAAAAGAATATCACGATCCTCCTCCATTCCAATCCTATCATCGTCCTTCCTTTGATGATTCTGACCATGTTACAAATCAAAAAAACTTCCCTCATCAACCATCCAAACCTCAAAATTTAGGTCTCCGCAGAGAAAACCTGCAATTAGGGGAAAGAATGACACCAGTAAAAAGAAAATTAGACGAAGTAAAAGGAAAAAGAACAGAAGTAGAAACAGTCCCCAAAAAAGGAAAGAGATATAAATAAAAAAGGAGTATTTAATCTGAGTAACAAAATACTTTCAGACGGACATTATAAACGTCTTAATAAAGGGATTAAATTTGCTCCTACCTAGGCTTTGAATAAGTTCAATACCCTTATTGATGTGCATAAATGTATTAGATCATTAAACCTTCACAAACATTTCGATATAAAAAATAACAATAGGGATGATATGAAAAAAGAAGTGTCCGCTTCTAAATCTGAAATGGATCAATTTAATCATACTAACTTGAGAGATAAGTCAGGTTTCATACCACTTATTGGCAATAATCATTGTATTAAGGCTTTCAAAAAGATGGTGTTGAATCAATTAGATCTTCTATCATATAAAAAAGGTAATAGCAATTCAACCATTTTGGAAAAGACAACATTAAGAGATCTAGAAAAAGATTTAGATATAATTGTGAAACCAGGAAAATAAGGGGGGGGGGTTATTTAAAAAAAGATGGATTATAATACAGAAATGATGAGATCACTATCAGATGTAGTTACCTACAAGAGGTTAAAGAATAATCCAACAGAGGTCTATAAGAAACAGCTGAGATGTCTACTACCAGAAGCAAAGAGAAAGAGTATATTAAATGAAAAGGAATTAGAATATCTAAACATCAAACATCCAAAAGCTCCAGTTATTTACTACTTGCCTAAAATCCATAAAAATAGAACTCACCCTCCAGGGAGGCCAATTGTGGCCAGAATAGATTCGCTCAACTGTCGCATCTCAGAGTATATTGATTGTTTTTTTTTACAAAAGTATGTAAAGACTACTAGATCCTATATTAGAGATTCTGATCATTTGTTTGAGGAATTGGGAACTCTCAACATCCAAAAGGATACGATCCTCCGGCTATTTAAACTAATTGATTTGATACGTCACACATGCCCCATAGGAAGCGGGAAGAGTGAAACCCAGGGTCGGGCGAGAGTGTTTGCGTCCCACTCACCATTTTATCTATTTTATTGATTGTTTGATATGTTTACAAACTCTGTGTTTCTCGTAAGTATCGAATAAAAATTAGCGTGACGAAAACAGTCTCGAAGGGTGTTGCACTATTGTTTACTTTTTTCTATACAGGAGACTTAGGTACTTTCGTTTGCTGAGGGACATCGGGAAACCGGTTGTGTCTGCGTCGAACTACAAGTGCCAGTGGAACCATCTACACTCACACTGGATCGTGGATTGTCTGTCGCATAAAGACTGGGAGAGAGTATTTATACTGACTACACGTTGGACTGCTTTTCAGTGCCGTTTGAGCGGTAAAAACTTTCCTTTTTCTTGTATATTATTTGTGGTGTTTACGGATTTTTCCTCCAATATTTTTACCTGCCTGAGAGATATATCTGTTGGATGTAATAGAGCCAGGGGTTACCTTTTGTATTTATTATAGGTCCAATTGTTCGGGCTATCTTAGCTCTTTACTCTAGCCCATCCGCAGCAGTGTACACAACTGGCTTCCTGTCATCACGTTTTACTATCACAAATGTAACTAAGCAAGGATGTCTCCAGGGCCGCCGTCAACACCCGGCAAACCCGGGCAAGTGCCGGGACCCACTCCACTCCACTAGGGGGGGCCCACTCAGCCGCTGGGTGCTGACACTGCCGTCGTTAAGGCATCACTGTCATATATGGACAATGATGTAAGAAGGGGAGGAGTCCCAGGCAGAGCTTTCCGTCTCTGGGAAAGCCCCTGACATCGCTGTCCATATATGGACAGTGAATATGGATAGCGTTGCCAGGACCAGAGCAGTGTCCCAGCCTGACCGCGCTGGTCCCGCCTCCAACTGAGCCTGTGTCCGCAGGACGCAGATTCAGTTGCCTTGTATGCTGGAGCCTTGCTCCAGCATTCACTGTGCCGTGAGCCGCTCGGCACAGGCAGGCGCGATGTAGTGAACGGGGGTAGGTAAGTAATTATGTTATTATTTTTCTATTAGGTACATATGGTGGCATTATACTGGGTATGGGAGGGGAGTCCTATTGTAGATGCTGAGGGGGCATTATACTGTATGGGACAGCTGTGGGGGGCATTATACTGTATGTGGCAGCTATGGAGGGCATTATACTGTATGGGGCCATTATACTGTATGGGACAGCTATGGGGGCATTATACTATATGGGGCAGTTATGGGGGGCATTAAACTGTATGGTGCAGCTATGGGGCATTATACAGTATGGTGTACCTATGGGGGGCATTATACTGTATGGTGCAGCTATGGGGGACATTATACTGTATGGTGCAGCTATGGGGGCATTATACTTTGTGGTGCAGCTATGGGGGGCATTATACTGTATGGTGCAGCTATGGGGGCATTATACATTATGAGGCAGCTATGGGGGGCATTATACGGTATGGGGCAGCTATGGGGGACATTATACTGCATGGTGCAGCTATGGGGGGAATTATACTGTATGGTGCAGCTATGGGGGCATTATACTGAATAGTGCAGCTATGGGGGGCATTATACGGTATGGGGCAGCTACAGGGAGCATTATACTGTGGTGGTCAGCTATGGGAGCATTATACTGTGTGGGGGGCAGCTATGGGGGTATTATACTGTGTGGGGGCAGCTATGAGGGGCATTATACTGTGTGGTGGATTTATACTGTGGGAGCAGCTGTGGGGGCATTATACTGTGGTGGTCAGCTATGGAAGGCATTATAATGTGTGGGGGGCAGCTATGGGGGCATTATACAGTGTGGGGGCAGCTATGGGGAGCATTATACTGTGTGGGGGCAGCTATGGGGAACATTATACTGTGTGTGGGCAGCTATGGGGAGCATTATACTGTGGTGGTCAGCTATGGGGGGCATTATACTGTGTGGGGGACAGCTATGGGGGGCATTATACTGTGGGGGGAAGCTATGGGGGGGTCATTATACTGTGGGGGCAGCTATGGGGGCATTATACTGTGGTGGCATTCATGGGGTCTGTCGAGCAGGGCAGCTGGGCATAGGTGTTTGCAGATTTCTGGTGGTGGGGGGGGGGGGTAGGCAGGCCTAAGCTGAATTCTTGCACCAGGGCCCATGAGCCTTTAGCTACGCCACTCCCAGGCAGAGTGCTAGTAGTGCTCTGCCCGGGACTATGGATCTGGGGTTGCCCCTGAAAACACTGTCCATATATAGACAGTGACGTTAGGAGCTCTGTGGCACTACCTGGGAGGAGGGGGCTGTGTGGCACTATCTACAGAGGGTACTAAATTTATGGGGGTACAAACTGGGGGCCTAACGCCTATATGGGGGCACAAAGTGACGATTTTTGGCATTTTACTGCCGCAGTGAGTTCCCCCGCAAAGAGGCCCACTAAGTCTGTGTCGCCCAAGGGCCCAGATAAACCTGGAGCCGGCCCTGGATGTCCCCTTTCCCAACCAATTTTTGCCCTGCTAATGGAACCTCCAGCCAAAAAGATTAGAACATCTCGCTTGATTAAAGGTATATCCATTAATTAATCCAGCAATTACAGACACCGCATAGGTCTTTGATTTTATCATGATGTGTTCCTCCCCATTGGTGTCCCTCCCAGAAATTAAAAATATACTTTTTGAATTCAGTAAAGCGTCCTATTGTAAAATTAATACAACAAAATCCCAAATTCTTAATATAAGTCTCCCTCCAAAAACTCTGAAATGTCTCAGGAAAAAATTAACTTTCAAATTGGTTGAGGGTGTCCTTCCATATTTAGGTATTAATTTTACGTTCCCTGTATCATGCACCTTTAGCCAAAATTACTTACCTTTACAAAAAAACATTGAGGAAGACCTACATAACTAGGCTGGGTAGAAACTGCAATTATAAGGCTAACTCTCCCCAAAATACTTTTTACTTTTTTAGAAATGTTCCCACATGCGTACCTATTGCATATCTTACAACGTTACAATCTACATGAATGAAATTCACCTGGGGTAAAACCAAACCAAGAGTCAAAGCAGAAATTCTTTTTAGGCCTTTGCAGGAGGGAGGATTGGGTTGTCCTTGGATACTCCAATACTATCGAACTTCTATTGTGGACCAATTGAAATCTTTATGGTCTCAAGACTTTTCCAAATTGTGGGTATCTATTGAATCCTATTTGTTAGGGAAATTGCCTGTATCAGATACTCTTACTTCTTCTTCTCTGTTTAGTACTCGTGTGTAATCCACGCATCCCGCTATTCGAGCAATTATGGACTTATGGAACAATTTAGTATCTAAAACTTGCCTATTCTCAGCAGATCATAATAAATCGAGTGTTGCAATTTTTATGGCTCTTATACCTGATCTTAAAATATCAAAATGGATATCTAACGGTCTACATACACTATCAGATTTATGGAAAGATGATTTATTCATATCTTTTGAAAATCTCGCTCAGAGATACACGATACATAAACAGGATTTCTACAAATACTTGCAGATCAGACATGCAGCATCATCTTTGTCCCTCCCTCTCTGATCTACATGCTCACTCCTCTACAAATAGCTAACCTCCAATTCTACTACTAAAGGTAACATCTCCCAATGCTATAAACTAATATTAAGCTCCTACCCAAATGATTTACATACTTACATACGGAAATGGGAACATGATCTGGATACCATCTTCTCAGAAAACCAATGGAATTTAGCATTTTCTGCTATTTCTTTGATCACTAGATATACCAACCTTATTGAAACCACTAGAAAGCTTTTGTACAGATGGTACCTTACCCCATCTAAACTTTTTCGTTATTACAAAATCTGTAATACTTGCTGGAGATGCAATGAAATTGGTACAATGAAACACATGTGGTGGGATTGTCCGCCTATTCTAGCTCCTGGAGGAAAATAGGTTGATTCTTATCTTTTTTATGTGGCTATCTGATAATTTTGGACGCTTCATTAACTCTCTTAGCCATGGATGCAGATAAATTTGAATGTACACATAGAACAGTTATTCTACAGTTATTGGAAATCCTACAAAATTCCTTCCTTGTTGGAAATTATGCAAGGTATAAACAACAACTGCTGGTTTGAGTCCATGATTCCCTCTTCTTTGAACAAGAAAAAAGTTTTCGACAATAACTGGGATGTGTGGATTTAGAGTCATCATTGTACTGTACTTCAATTATAATATTCCTTACAAGTTTGTCTCCTTTAGGTGGAAGGACTAATAATATTGCAGATGTTGACATTTACTTCCAGATCTCTTATGTTAAAATATCTTGCAGAAATAGTGGAACCGTTGAAATGTTTTAATTTGTTTTATTATACATTTTACTTTTTATTAATTTTTTCATCTGCTCTTAATTGAATGTAACTCATCGCTTCAATCACACTGACTTTGTAAAGACTTAACTTTATTTGCAAAATGTAATAATAACGAATGTGATAAAAAAAAAAAAAAAGGGTTTCTGGCTTAGAAACCCCATTTTAAAATACCCTATTGGGAAAATCTGAGTACTATTAGTCAGAGTGAGAGAGTGGCTACAGAGAGTGTCTCTCACTCTGGAGGACCAAGCATTTTCATGCATTATACGTACAGCCATTTGAATTCAATGGGAGCTGTGTAATGCTTCATTTTCCCTGTGGTGGTGCTGCAGGGATATTAAAAACACTTGCTGCCAAGTGTCCCAGCAGTGAGACACTCTGTGATCAGCTTATTGTAACAAGACCCTTCTAACAAAAAGGGATTGTCAAAAGCAGACATCCACTTTCAATGAATGATCAATCAGAGTAGACGACTGGGGAGGGGTCAAAAAAATGGTATAATATTTTATTACATTCACCGTCATTACTCAAACCCAATTTTTCCATTTTGGGTGGTGTGTTGAAGTGGTTTATCCTCACAATATAGTTTCACTAATATTATAATTGACAAATGACTTAGTATAAAGTGAATATCTATTTCCTCTGTGTGTAAAAATACAGTCAAGTTACTAAAAGTAAATGTTTAATAGCGTGACAGACACAGGCTGTACATTTGCTTGGTGACCTACTAAGTAGACTGTTTGCAGACTACTGTACTGTATATTGTTTTTGCAAGCAGAACTATGAGATGTAGCAAGAATGTGTCAGGGTATTTAGCGAGTCAGGAAGAATATGTAATATTGTAAGATTAAACGCCTTGTGGTTAGCATGCTTTTCAGACTAAACAATTGTGCCCTAGGCTCTCTTTGCTTAGAGGGTGGGTGAGATCTCAGCTATGACATATATAACAATTCCATCATTGAATAACTAGAGCTGACATCTAGTAATATTGATCATGGAAAAGCTGACCCATATGGTATTAATGACTTATATACAGGACGAAGAACACACATAAAGTCAATATAAAACATTGCTTTCATCAGACCAGTACAGGTTTTTTTTGTTAGTAGTTTTCCATTGGAAGGAAAATATATTCATTCTGAAATCTTCCAACACCAATGTTGTCTCCAAATGTCTGTCCACTGTTCCACAGATCTTCCAGGACATGACCAGGGTTAAACTGACGCTTTATCATAATAGAAAAGCAGTCATGGCTTTATGGAAAGGGGTAACATATACTGTATCATCAAGTAAGCTCACTTTTTTGGCCACTAAATTAATCTTGTTGCATTGGTCAATTTAAAGAACTACAGTAAGGCCTCGTGCAAACGACCATATCCATGTGAACGGCCTGTGATTGCGGCATAGACGGCCGTGGACTGTCATCCGCGGGTCGCCTGCAAATCACGGACCGTGCACACATTCATTTCAAATGCGGCCCGTATGATGACATGTCCTATCTTTTTGCGGTCCCAGCTCTTGGCCATTATTTGTTAGGGTCACTGTTTTATCAACTGTATTTGGTTTGAAACGTGTAAGCACTGTCCTTTCCATTATTCTATAATTCAACCAAGCCTTACTTACATTCAAATCGTAAGGAGGATAAAAACATAAACTGATTTGCATCGTAAAGTACAGCACCTCATTCCCTATAGATGTCTGCTTACTATTGAGTACCTATGGCATAGGATTTAGTAGAGCCAGAAATGGAGAAAGGGTAGGTTATAATTTTATTGTTCTGTTTTTGTGGATTTTTCTTACAAAGGGGTCTTGCAATATGCCTTATTATGGTGTGTATATATATATATATATATATATATATATATGTATATCTATATATATATATCTATATATATATATATATATATACATATATATATATATATATATATATATATATATATATATATATATGTCATAGATGGGAGGCCCCCCACACCTTGAGCCATTATGGAGAGCTGCTTGGAAAGAGCAGCGTCCGCTTTGGCAGACCTGGCCCGTCCATGCACTACATGGTCAGACATTTATTTGAATGGCCATCCTGTAATTTTACATTTCCTCTGCAGTGCACACTGTCGACGAAATGAATTGCCAAATGTGGCTTTCCCTGACAATAACACCTGATTACCTGGCTGGCTTCTATCTAAAATGGGATTGTACAACCCCTGTAATGGAGTTCTGTACCTAATTTTAGTTTTCAAAAAAATCTGATTATTAATGCAGGATGAGATGGGGAACTCCTGTTCCCTTAAGATTACCATGACTACGGTTCTGGCTTCTGGGTGTATCTGTTTTACCATGAGCCCATCTCTTCTGCCTGTCAGGTGTGGATTAGTCAGGCTCTGTCACCACATTATAAGTGGCCTATATTGTACCTATATTGTACCTATATTGTGAACCCCGCAACGGAAAGTGAAAGTGACAGCACAGCTTCCGTTTCCGTCACCATTAGCGCAGTCGACTGCGATATTGATTCCGTCCGAAAACCAGCCGGAATGGTGACGAACGGAAACCATTAGCGATGTTTCCGTCACCATTGAGATCAATGGTGACTGAAACGGAAGCTGTGCTGTCACTTTCACTTTCCGTTGTGGGGTTCACCCGACAGAAACCTCAGACGGAACCCCAGAACGGAAGCGAATGGTGATGTGAACAGGCCCTAACAAAAAAGTTTTGTATTTTTTTAAGCTGGTTCACAAAAAAAAATAATTCCAAATTCTACTGGACCAACTGCCTATTTAGAGAGCGGCAGCAGCTCCAGGAGCGACATCATAAGGGACACACTAGGCGGATATGCTGAGTAAAACTACACAGCTTATCCGCCCCGGTAGCCGCAGGGAATTCTGCCAGCAAAACCGCACCAAATAGTGGCGCAGGTTTCGTGAGGCTTGTCCGCTGCGGGAATCCTGTAGGGGAAAAAAAGTTTAGACTTGCCCCGGCCGTAGTTTAGATGACGCATCTTTCTCTTCTGAACGTAGCCCCGCCTCCTGGGATGACGCTGTAGACCATGTGACCGCTGCAGCAGTCACATGGTATGAAACGTCATGACAGGAGGCCGGGCTGCGCTAAGAATAGAGGATCGCGTCGCCAGGACTACGGCCGGGGCAAGTCTAAACTTTATCAATTTAAAAAAGTGCCTTTTTTTTTTTCCCTTTTGTGATTTTTGCGGCAGAACCGCAGCATTTCCGCAACAGAGGAGCAGCGATTCCACAGAATAAATTGACACGCTGCGGCTTAAAAAGCCACACTGCAGGTCCATTATTTTTTCAGCGTGTGGATGAGATATGTTCAAATCTCATCCACTCGGCTGCGACTGTAATACGCTGCAGATTATCCACAATAAAATGTGTTGCATAAAATCTGCAGCGTTCATGCCTAGTATGTTCCTACCCTAAGGCCGGATTTACACAAGCGTGTGCTTTTTGCACGCGCAAAAAACGTGGCATTTTGCGCATGCAAAAGGTCCATAACAGGTCCGTGTGTCAGCAGCGTATGATGCGTGGCTGCGTGATTTTCGCGCAGCCGCCATCATTATGACACTCTGTTTGTATGTTTGTAGCACGTGGTGCTTTTCTGTTTTCATTCATAGTTTATTCTGCTGCGGAAGTGCTGGCCGTGATTTTCACGCACCCATTGACTTCAATGGGTGCGTGATGCGCGAACAATGCACAAATATCGGACATGTCGTGAGTTTTACGCAGCGGACACACGGACACACGCTGCATGAAAATCACTGACAGTCTGAACAGCCCCATAGACTAACACAGGTCCGTGCGTGAAAATCACGCGCGTTGCACGGATGTATTACACGTTCGTCTGAATAAGCCCTAACAATAAGGCCCAGTTCACAGAGTTTTTGGGCCTTGATATTGACTCGGACACTGCGTCAGAATCAGCACCAAACAACTCCCAAAATCGCCTCCCATTGATTTAATCTGAAATCAATGGGAGCCAGTCGCGGAAAAAAGAAAAAGAAGCACGTCCTTTCTTGTCTGCTGTCCTCAATCGCCGCGGGCAAAAAATGCAGCAAAAAAACGCGGCAAGATAGTGTGGGCAGGTCAAAATCTGCCTCAAAATTCTTTAAGGAATTTTGAGGCAGATTTTTTTTTGCCTGCAAAATACTGTGTGAACAGGGCCATACATGATCAGCACTTTGAGATAATTTACTCACTGTGTCAGAAGAGCTGCTCCCACTCCAGTCCTCTTCCGGCGATGTCTTCCAGGCGAGGTCTTCGGTCCAGACGTCCAGTCCTTCACCTCCAGCCAGGCTCCAGGTAAGTTTTGTCCATGTTGTTTCCATGGGTGCGCCGCGCGGGCGATCGCGGGTGCGCCACGCGGGCGATCGCGGGTGCGCCGCGCGGGGGTCGCGGGTGCGCGCGCTGGCGGTCGCAGGCGCGGGCGGTTGCGTGCGGTCGCGGGTGCGCGCGTGGGCGGTCTCGAGTGCGGGCATTCGTGGGTGCGCGCTCGCGAGTGCGCACGCGCGGGAGCTTCCTTGTGCGCGCGATCGGGTGCGCGGGCGGACTGTTTGACGGCCCCCCATGACGAGGGGAGGGGAGGGGGCCCGCAGCAGCAGCAGCAGCTCACGACATTCTTTTGGTGAAAAAAACGGGCCCCATTGCAGGGGCCCGTTTTTTCCTACCAAAAGAATGTCGCGGCAGTTGCCGGGCCCCCCTTTCAATTAGGTTTGGCCGGGCCCCTCACACCAGTACCCCTAATACCCCCCTGATGGCGGCCCTGGCCATGGACATCTTACCTCGCTGCAGCGTCGTCCTCCTGTGAGGCTCCGGCACTCACATCTGGACCTCGAGTGTCTCCGGCGGGCGTGCATGCCCGCGCGTGCCCGGCCTTAAAGGGCCAGTGCGCACATTTTTGCAGGAAGTCTGCAATCTAGCCCAGGATGCCCTGGGCTATAAAAAGGGCTCTGTCCTCTTGCTCTTTGCCAAAGCATTGTTCATTACCCTTCGTTTGTCGTGCTTATGGTCTGCCAGTGTCTTCCAGTTTCCCAGTGTACCTTGCTCCTGTATCCTGTATCCCGTATCCTGTTTCCGTGCTACCTAGTGCTATTGCCGTGCTGTGCTACAGCCTACGCTTGATCTGCTACGCCTCACCTGACGACTTCCCGCCGCCTGGTCCTGGACGTGCCTGCCTCGCTACTGCCTACGATTGACTCAGGTACCCTCGCTGAACTAATTGAACTCTGTACTTACCTGTTTGGTCGGCTGCCATTCTGCTACGCGGTACGGCCCAGTGGGTCCACACTCCGCATCGTGACATATACAGCAGAAAAAGAAATGGCGACAGCCCCAGATATATTTGTAGGCTTAGTCCCAGTTCTGGGTGTATGTGCAGAGTAGGTCCCCACCTTACAGAGGTCGCCTTGTCGTGGCAGGTGGGAAAACACTTTTTGATCAAAATGTGCACTAAGAACCTCCCTATTTGTAAGTAGATTTAGCAGTTATGCATATTTATTTATATTTAGTGGCTTAGGTGGCATTAGTATTCGCAGTGTGCTGTCGCCATTTCTTTTTCTGCTGTAATCTACATTACAGCACGATCACATCATGTACAATATAGGCCACTTATAATGTGGTGACAGAGCCTCTTTAATCCCACCTTCTTCCACCTCTCCCTTGCTTGTGATTCTCCTATGTTCTGGTGTTCTGATCAAGCTCCTGACATTTCCTGCACTTCTGACTTCTGGACCTTGTGTACACTGACCTCGGCTTGTTTCTCATTTTCCCTCTGCTTACCGATTCTGATTATCTGCTCCCGGCTGGTTTTGACCTTTGCTTTGCCTAATTACCCCTTGCTCTAGTTTTGCACTTTCAGTTAATCCTCTGGCTGTCTGGTTTCCAGCTCAGGTTTGCCTGCATTGCACCTCTAATCCAAAACAGTACTCTGCTAAGTCAACCTGGGTTCTAAGCAGCAAAGACCATCCCACCTTGCGGTCGGCTCTGGCGAACACCTTAGAGAAGCCTTAGACTCTGTCGATCAGAGTGGTTACGGATTTGAGGTTGTGGCTTTACGTGCACGCTCTCTCCTGGCAGACTCCAGCAGCCTTTGGAAAATCGCTCAAACTTGCAGTTCCATAACAGCCTGCAGTCAAGCTTCTTCTCTGCTAGCAGCACAATGATAATACAACATTGAGCTAAACAGTCACTTGAAACAGACTGACTTCTAACAGCTACAGCTTTGTACAGCTAAGTCAACCAGTACATTTAAGATTACTCATGTTTCCTCCTCAATTCTAAATAAGACAAAAATTTATTAGTAATCAGATTTTTGAAAAATGCATTTAGGTGGAGAACCTTTTTAAAAAAGAAAACCTAGATCTTATTCATTCTTTTTTTTTGTGTGTTTGTGTGTGTATACATAGAACATTCATGAGATCCATTCTTACATAGTAAAAATAGAGATCTCAAAATGCAACAAATGCAGTAAGAAATCCATACATCAGCTAACTATAGGATATCTAAGTGTAGATAATAAAGCCCTGTTCACATCACATTAGTGATTTATGTTTTGTTAAGCATATCAATAGCGATCTATTAACCTGATAGAGGCCTAAAGTCCTTTTGGCCTCCATTGGGCCAGTATACATCGGTCCACCAAAAAAAAAGTATGAAATGGTGTAGTAGACTATACTATTCCATTCAACTGTATACATAAAAAAGTATACAGCTTTTATATGTTTTTTTTTTTTTTTATAACTAAAGCCTATATACGACATATCCCACTGTATGCCTATATAGTTAAATACGTTGGGCGCTTTTCCCGGCGTTTATGTCAAACCGAGGCTGAAAACGTGATGTGAACAGGGCTTAAGGTTGCTGCCATCATCAACATTGTTGTAAGATTCAAAGGAAATATTATTTATTTAAAAGTCACAGTTATTTTTTCTACAGCAAAGTAGGAACAAAAACATATATGCTGCATAAAACCAAAAAAAGAGGTGTTCTATCTCACAGAGGAGGTAAAGGAGTTAAACACACAAAGATTTGGAACAGAGACAGTAAAAATATAATGTATCACCAGTCTGACTGCTATCCTATTATATATGTATTTATGTATGTGTATTTGCATTTATATAGCTTTTCCTAGCTACATAGAACTTTACAAGATAGACAGTAGAATAAAGGTAATTTTCATATAACAGGTTCTGAAAACATAAAAATGCATAATAGAGAAATAAAACTCACCCATACAACTTATAAAATGAGCACTATTTACATAGATTTCCCTGTAGAATGTCCTAGAGGTTTTTAATAATATTTTCAGCTCATGTCTAAGTTTTACCTATGAGTGTGAGGAATTGAACCACTGTCTCACTATCTTCAAAGTTCACAATTGTATTGTATCATTTTCTTTTGCAGAGCCTTCTCTTCTATAATAATTTAGTACACGAATACTTCCATAATAGACTAATGACAGAAAGATTTCACTGTGAGAAGGCTATCGCAAGCTGAGGTAGAGTCATGGCATTACCAAGACTTGACCGGGAATTGAATATTTAATTTGATGGAAAAAGTTTTAGGTGACTTGTGATGATCACACAACTTTTCTCCTCATATGGAAAGATTAAAGTTTTGTAGGAGTCGTGGTAATGCTGCAATTTTACTGCGACTCATGGGTGGCCCTGCATCAGTATATGATCAGTTGGGGTCAGACACACGTACCCTGTACCGATCAGCTGTTCTGGCTACCTGTGGGCACCGGAACGGAAGCTATGCAGGGGTCGGTGCCGGAAACAGAAGGCTCGAACCACTGTACAGCGGCCATGCTGCAGTACTGCAGCTCTGTCCCTATTCAAGTGAATAGAAGAAGAGCTGCAGTAACCCAACACGGTTGCTATACAGTGACTGGAGCCTTCTGCTTTCTGCACCAAACACTGTGTAGCGTCAGGTGCCCGAAGGCAGCCGCTACAGCTGAATGGTACTATATACTGATGACCTATCCTGTGGGTCATCAGGATAAAAAACAGACTCCAACCTGGACAACCCTTTTATGGCTTCCTTCACACATAGATTTTTTACTGGCGTTTTAAAATGCATGAAAAAAACGCATTTTAAAGCGCCAGCGGGTTTTAAATTGTAACAGTGCTTTTTAAAGTCCTATGTAGACAAATAGCGCACCACAAAAACGTGAATGAAAATGCAAAACGCCGTGTGCGTGCGTGCGCGCGCGCGCGTGCGTGCGTGTGTGTGTGTGTGAAACCAGCCTCAAAGAATTCCAATCTAGGTGAAGATTTCAATGAAAATTCTCTTACTTTTTTATCCTTGGATTTAGAAATGCCAGCTGTCTGTTTTCTCAGCATGGCAGGTCTGGCGCTACATCTGTTTTTTTAACCTGAGTCTGGGATCATGTATTTCATATTGCTTATGGTTTTTCTGCTCAGCCAAAGTGCCAACATCAATCAAGCAACAGGCACGCTGAAACAACAGCAGTAGCGGACCTGGGTTTCCAGAAGTCTAGTCTCTTTTTAAAATACTGAAGAATATAACTGGGTGTCATATAATATAATATTGCAAGAGATCTGCACAATGACATCACAGCTAAGGTTGTAGTTCAATATTCTTTAATATAAAACCTAATACAGAGTCAGTAAATAAAATATCTGACATTGTCTTTAAATATAATTAAAACAATAATATTTTTCTGCTGTTATCACATATTTATCCTGTCTGGAAACCATCAACATGCAGGTTAGGTGCTGTTGACAGATCTTACTGACACTTGTGACTTTGACCTATGTCCCTGGATCTACGTTTATGGCATTAATATGCTAAAAAATAAAGATGTCAACCTGTACAGTAACATTGCCAAAAAAGTGTCCTTTTGGCATATGTTTGACAGGTTTACCTGTAAAAATAAGTACATCTTATGATTCATTTTATTTTTTTATTCTTTTTACACTGGAAGTAAATGGGCAGACAGATTTAAAGAGGCTCTGTCACCACATTATAAGTGCCCTATCTCCCTATCTAATGTAGATAACAGCAGTGGTTTTTATTTTGAAAAACGATCATTTTTGAGCACGTTATGAGCAATTTTAGATTTATGCTAATTCGTTTCTTAATAGACAACTGGGCGTTTTTTACCTTTTTACCAACTGGGCGTTGTAAAGAGAAGTGTATAGATGCGATGTCTATTCACACTCCTAGGGATTATATATTTCGAAAAAATATATATATTTTTAAAAACTGGATATTTTTTGGGGAAACGCTCCTCAATGAGAAGAAAAGGCAGATAAGTGCTGGTAAGCTGATTTATTTGAGCAACATAGGATGGGCAACGCGTTTCAACGCAGGACATTCGTCTTCGTCAGACCAGGAAATAGGTATAATAGAACAGCAAGACATACAGTTTAAATACACAGAGGGGCTAGGGGAGGGGTTAAAAAACCACCAAAACACATAGCAATCAAGCAGGTAAATAAAAATAGGTGTGACAGACGTCATTAGGTAAATGGTCAAAATTGTAAAAACATTGGGTACATAAGAAAATACATACAGAGATACACATGTAGGTATATATGTAAAACAGGCAATAACATCAGAAATGGTGATTCAAAAGTAATCCACAAAATGCAGAACAGAATATTTAAGTAGCAAAATATATTACGCACGGAAGGAAGGAGCGGAGTGGACATAATGACATTTATGAGTTCTAAATATGGAGAGGTCAATAGAGCAGGGGGCTTACCGAAGTTCAGAGGAGGCAGTGTAGAAGTAGGCAGATGAGGAAAGCACGAGTGGCAGAGAGCGCCCAAGTGCAGAGAGAAAAGAAAAAAACAACAAACAACACGAGAACTCATAAATGTCATTATGTCCACTCCGCTCCTTCTTTCCGTGCGTAATATATTTTGCTCCTTAAATACTCTGTTCTGCATTTTGTGGATTACTTTTGAATCTCCATTTCTGCTGTTATTGCCTGTTTTACATATATACCTACATGTGTATCTCTGTATGTATTTTCTTATGTACACAATGTTTTTACAATTTTGACCATTTACCTAATGACGTCTGTCACACCTATTTTTATTTACCTGCTTGATTGCTATGTGTTTTGGCGGTTTTTTAACCCCTCCCTTACCCCCTCTGTGTATTTAAACTGTATGTCTTGCTGTTCTATTATACCTATTTCTCGGCCTGACGAAGACACATGTCCTGCGTTGAAACGCGTTGCCCATCCTATGTTGCTCAAATAAATCAGCTTACCAGCACTTATCTGCCTTTTCTTCTCATTGAGGAGCGCTTCCCAAAAAAATATCCAATTTTTTTAAAAAAATATATATATTTTCGAAATATATAATCCCTATTTTCCTGCGGCTCAATTCTCTTGATGCCGGTACCTGGATACGGAAAGCTGCAACCTGGTTACAAAAACGGCCTTTTACATTAAGCTGTACCTGCCAGTACTAGCTTTTATGGTTTATCATGCACCAGTAGGCGCTGTGTATATTTTTCTCGCTTCAGATATTCACACTCCTGACACTTCGGTAAAGTTTCTGCGGGACTTAATCACAGCACAGCGTGATCTTGAGAGATCAAGCTGTGAATGACAGCACAGCTTGATCTCTTGAGATCACGCTGTGCTGTTTGAGTAAGTCCCACAGAAACTTTACTGAAGTGTCGGGAGTGTGAATAGACACCGCATCCTGACTTGAGGCAATGTCTATTCACTCTCAAGACACTTCGGTAAAGTTAATGTGGAAGTATGTGACTGCACAGCGTGATCTCACGAGATCACGCTGTGCTGCGATTACAGCTAAAAATGAATGGAGAGAAGTGTATGACACTGATTGGCCAGCGTCATACACTTCTCTTTACAACGCCCATTTGGTAAAAAGGTAAAATACGCCCAGTTGTCTGTTAAGGAACTAATTAGCATAAATCTAAAATTGCTCATAACTTGCTCAAAAATGATCGTTTTTCAAAATAAAAACCACTGTTGTTATCTACATTACAGCGCCGATCTGATTATGTAGGAGATAGAACACTTATAATCTGGTGACAGCCTCTTTAAAGATGTTACATATGTTTGCATAGCATATATTTTGATCCAGCCTTTGAAAAAAAACCCTTAGAAAACGTATGCCTAAAAAGGCTAAATTTTGCATCCAGATTTTGCAGTATTTTTTTGTTTTTTTTTAAATGACGTGTTGAGTCTTCTGCTTCTAGTCTTGTGAAATGCTACATTATATTGCAATTTTGCGATGGAAACAAGTGCCGAATTATCAGACATTCTGAATTATTATATATCATTATGTCAAAGTAAATACATTTTACTTCAGATTTTATTTCTCTTGTGAACAATTTTGGTTTAGAAACTGCTGACCCTGTTGTCTGGCTAATACCACTTAGTCCTATGTGCAGTGAGTTCTTTCCCTGAGCTTTCTTTATTTGAAGAACGCTTCCCTATTGATGTAATTCACTACCTTTTAGTACTCTACTCTGTAGTTTCAGGGTCAATTGATGGGTACTTCATTTATAGAGGTTGTAACCTGGCTTTCCATAGACCCAGAATAACATAAAATTGCAGTTTTAATCCCAATTTCTCCTACTGATATCCCTCTATAAGTGCAAGTCCTTTCGATAGTTTAATATTCTATTGAGAAACCAAGGCAACAAGAGAGAGAGAGTTTTCACTGTTCTGCAGAGCATGAAACCTGTAAGCAACGGGGCACCTGCGGTCTATAGGGTCCTTCTGGAATAGCAGCTCTTTAAACAATTGCTCAAACATCCACCAGCTTATTTGTAGGAATGGAGCCACAATTTGGTATAGATCATCAGTGATAGTACAGACATACATAGAAGAGAGGTAGTTTAATAGCAAAGATCAAAATGGGCCCTTATTATGCCAGCTAGGACTGGCCTTTTGGCGTTGGATTTAATTCCATGACAATTGGGCCAATTCCTTACCACCTTGTTTGCGAACAATACAATTCCTCTGGAGAGGGGAGTTCTGCATAGGTTCCCACCACCCTGTACAAAAGAGGATGAGACCAACCAATGCTGGTCCTTCTCTCTCCATGGACCCCATAACAGCTACCACATCAGCCTCTATGGTAATTCCATTGAGAATTATTCAATAGTGAAAAAAAAAGAAATAGCACGATGGCTCAGTGGTTAGCAAATGGGTTCAAATCCCACCAAGGACAACATGAAGTTTGTATGTTCTCCCTGTGTTTGTGTGGGCTTCCTTCCACACCCCAAAAATGTACAGATAGGGAATTTAGATTGGGAGCCCCAATGAGGGAGAACAGCCTCTGTACAGTGCTGTGGAATACGTTGGCACTATATATGTAAGAGAAATAAATATTAGATGGCGTAGGTATTGTATCGTTGGCCACCCACTGATAATTTGGCATAGGTGATCAGTTTTATTTAGCCACACATTCTATACAAGGGGGATTGTTAATTATTTTAGATATACACATATTTTCACTGAGCACAAATCAAAACAAATGAGCAAAGCTTATCTCAACTCATTTCCTTGACAGGTAATGTGATTCACTTAAAATCAGACAGGGAAAACGCACTTGTAAATCCAAACATTCAATGCCAAAATGTTGCTCCATAAAAACTGGCAGAAAACCAGCTGCCGTGGCAGCTGCCAAGAATGAATTGCTCTGTGCAGTGACTTTTATCCTGTAATTCAGCTGAAACTGCTTCTGAAACTGTTTTTTCTGGACTGGCCTCTTCCACATGAAACAGATCTGACCGTGATGAAGCTAAGTGAACATTTAGATCATCTCACATAGATAAGTCTTGCTAGGGTAGATTTCATGCTTTACAATATTAATCCTCACACTGACAAAATACACTGAAAATATGATTTGATGTGAAGCGTGTACATTTTTTCCCTCAGACTGAAAATATGGAGGTGACTTCATTCAATTGTTGATTGCAATGTTTGGCTTTAGTCAGAGGATGTAAAGAACTTGAATGTGTTCCAGTAATTATATATAATGTCAATCCCCAAACCCAGTCCAAAGTAAACTGGAAGTTTATGGTATGGTATGTCATGAAATTCATAGTTAACCCCTTACTCCTTCTGTAAGTATTTTATATATTTGTAAATTATAACCAATTTATGTTACACTTTGGCAAAAGAAGAATGCTAACTTAAGTATTTGCCCAGATAGGAGCTTATCCATAACATCTTTCTTACAAGATAAATGGATCAAGACACGACTCCATGCATTTATTAGGAGTGTTATACTATTTAAGAAGCAGGACCTCAATAAAGCCCCCCTAGACCCGCCATATGCCATCATATGGTGCCTCTGTTAAATATCACATTCTCCCCTGAAAGCAAAGCATTATACAGAGTCTTGAAAAAATTATTCATCCCCTAAAAAGTCATGATTTGTCTGGATTAAAAATGACACTTTGGCCTGATGCCATGTATTACAGTTCTGTTTTGTACGGAATGACTCGTTCTAGTGCACAGGACCTCTACAGTACCTTTATATGCCTCTGATTTAATACAGTGACATGGTTCATCGCATGCCGTATGTATATAGCTTTTCTCCCCTAGAAGCATTGCTCCTAGAGTTCGATAGCTTTGTAGATGCAGCACCCGACAAAGCCTGTATTTCAGCCCACGGAGGTCGTATGTACGTATGAGATATGAGGCCTCACGCAGATCGAGTCAGCCAGTATTTTTTATTGCAAGTCATAAGCAAACTTTCAAATTCATTATTTTGTAGTCAAATGTTGCATTGTATAAGTATATTGCAATAACATTTTTAAGTATATTGAGGTAAGTTTCTATCAACTCTGCAAACTGTTTGGAAAAAAATTTCGTCCATTCTTCCTCACAGATTTACGCAGTGTCGGACTGGGGAACATTGGGCCCACCAGAGGAATTCTGAGGGCCCACCCTCCATCAATACAAAAACATACTGCTGCAATATCCTGTAAACATAACGTCACCATATATTGTACATACAGATAATGCCGTCATATACTATATACACAAATACAACCATTTACTGTACACATAAATAATGCTGCCATACGTTGTACACGTAATACTGTACTTGAGGAATAGGTCAGATCAACCTCCAAAAGCGTTGTACGCTTATTAACCTGCTAAGAAATATTTAACATGTACCTTAAGTATTCTTACTCAACTATAGCGCCCATTGGATCCTGCATTTTTTTCTGATTCATGGTTGTTATTCATGTGAGGTGTTGTATGAAGAGGTCGGCAGTCTGGAGAATCAGTCATGTATACTTGGACTACATGCTTCTCAGAGTTGTGCCTGATTGTACAACTCCATCTGGCAAGCATATTCACCACCCTTTATTATCGTCAAACTGAGGTTTTATTACACTATAGAGCGCCTCTTGGGTTTTATCATTCAATGTACTCTATATACAAACATGACCATATATTGTACATACAAATAAATCCAGCATTTAGAATACACAAATAATACCAACCTGTAATAAACACATAAATAATACCACCATATACTGTACACAAAAGAATGGTGCCATATACTGTACACACAGATAATGCATATACTGTATATGTAAATAATGCCACCATATACGGTATATATAAATAACACATTCATATGTTGTACATATAAATAATGCCCCCATATGCTGTACCCAGATATGCCATTTACTGTATATACAAATAGTGTCGTCATATACTATACACACAAATACCTCCAAATACTGTAAAAATAAATAACGCCTCCCTAGACTTTATATATAACTAATACCTGCATATAATATAAACATAATAATATCGCCATATACTGTAAGCATAAATAATGCCACCATATACCGTACACACAGATAATTCCACCATATACTGCATACACGAATAATGGCTTTATACAGTAAATAAATATGGATACGCACTGCCCAACACTGAAGAAATCAGCAGTGAAATTATAGTTTTGGTGCCTTGGTCTTCCACTGGGCCAGGCCGATGCTGGATTTGCTCCAGGTTGTTTCTGTTGGTTGGATGACACGTGTGTACTGAAATCTTCCAATAATGGCACAGATTCTCGATTGAATTAAGATCTGGACTTTGACTTGGCCAATATAGAACATCCACATTTTTTAAAAAAAACAACATTCGTCTTTTTCAAGGTTTTGAATGGATTATGCGAATAAAATGTCATACAGAACAACAATTCTCAAGGGTGCAGGACAAGTGACATAGTTGGTCCAAAAACAAAAACCAGTGGAAAAACCAGAGAGAGGGCGAAGGCACAGGTATTAAACAAACAGTAATGGAATATAGGTCCAAGATAACTGCATTAATAATAATCCCCTATGATGTCAAAATTCGAAATGTACCATTTAACCAAGTGATACATTTTACTTTCTGATCAGTCTGTCATAGGACTAAATGATAACCTATAACCTGATGATGGGGTAACTGCAGAAAATCTGAATTCCCTAGGCTGCATGTTATTATTGGAGAATAAAGGAGAATTCCTCATAATATAATGACATGACAATGATATTTGTCTCATTATCCAGTCCAGCCCTATCATTAGGAACGGTTAAAATATTCTCTACTTGTAAAATATCATGTGACCTATTTGTGAATAATTTACACGCCTGTAATTATTAGGTGTCGGTTGACAATACTATTGCTGCCATTACGTACGCTGATATGTAAGGTTTTAGTGTGATCAGTACTAAAGATTAACATAATACAAGGTGGTTATGTGATTTAATGAGAGTTTTCAAGTTGTTACTTGTGTCATGGTTTCTATGATTCTACTTCATGGACCTTTGAGAAATAATGGTCTGTAATTCTAATTAATCCTCATTCCCACGGATCATAAATTCTGCCATTTAGGTATTTTCCACACTGCTACTTTAGATTTTAGACATCATTGTTTTCTGAATATTCCTGAGCTTGCCAGCTCTCAGATAATAATATATTTATGTTCCACTTCAGCTGCAAATAATTTCTCAATAGAAACCTACTTACACATGTTTGGTCAGCCCCATGTTTAAACGCATCATTGAGATTATGAAATAAAAAAATCAACCCTAACACCCAGTGCTTTTAGGAAAAATGTTTTTTTATGCTTTTTTGAGGCAAAAACGCCACACAAAACGTGTATGTGAAGGAAGCCTAAATGTATTTTTGTTTCCAAAACTACTACCTTGACAGTTCCTACTGTTTTACAACTATTTTTAAATTGAATGTCTCATTTATTTAATTCTAGTTTTTAATTAATTAACCCCTTCCCAACATCCGCCGTATATATACGGCGCTGTCGGGAAGGGGTTCCCAGAAACCGCAGTACCATTACGTCACGGTGGGTACATCGCAATTGCTGGGTTGCAACCAGAGGCCAAATAATGGCCTCCGTGTCTGGCTCGTATGGAAGCCGATGGGTTCCTCATAGGATTGATATCAGTGAATGACTAACAGCTCTAATACACTGCACTACGTAAATATGGCTGTAATCGTATCGATCCGCAGAATAAAGTTAACATGTAATTTATGGCCCACGGAGAATGCCAAAAAAACCTCACAATAAAAAACTATTCCAGAATTGCTTGTTTTTGGTAACTCCCTCTTCCAAAAAATGAAATAAAAAGTGATCAAAAAGTCAAATGTGTCCCAAAATGGTACCAATATAATCTACAGCTTGTCTCGCAAAAAAACAAGCCCACACACACAGCTCCATCAATCGAAAAATAAAAAAGTTATGGCGCTATAAATGCGGTGATAAAAAACATCCCGATGTGCAGGCCGGAGAGGAACATTCCATAAGTTTCAGGGCCCTAGTATCTAGGAACTAGTAAGGGACATAGCATATCTGCTGGAAGCGAGGGCACCTGTGTTATATCAGGGCAACACTTTCCCAGCAAATTTTCAAAAACTACAAAGGAGAAAATGCCACCAAAATGTGCAGTGTTACAACGGCGAGGTTAGGAAAGGACATTATTTATCAGTGCGACACTGGCCTGCGCATAACAGATTGCTTCACAGCGTACCACACCTCTATGGATAATTGTATTATTTACCCCATTATTATACCCTCTTATTATGCCCTGATGTACTCTGCACAGCTTACATATGCCCCCACATTATAAACTGAAATACCAGTAATACTCAAACAACACTACCACATACCTCCCAACTTTTGAATTCGGAAAAGAGGGACATTTTAAGCCACGCCCCTAACCACACCCAATATCCCGCATAAACACATCAAATCACGGCCAGATCCTTCTGCAAATAGCAAGCGCACATTGTCACTGCAGATCTCTAGACTGTCTGGATATCACAGATATTATGGATCCGGTTATATCGTCGTTGTGTTACTTTTCCTATCTTGGGTATAACATTTGCTCATCATGGCGGCAGCAGCTGCAGGACAAACCAAAACGCTGAGAACAATGAAAGTCAAGAGGGAGACCCTTGAGTTACATGATGGGGATTTTTTTTTTCCAGTTGTGTAACTCTGCTACTGGTCAATGGAAAAATCATCCCCCAGAGCCCCCCTGTAGATTGTTCCACACACAGCCCCCCTGTAGATAGCACCACACACAGCCTCTCTGTAGAGCGGTAGAGGTAGGCTTTATTCACACCACAGGGTCCGAGTGTCGGCCGATAAAAACGTCAGTTTTGGGCCATTTTACCCGGCCGTTTTGCATCCGTTCCGGGCCAGCTTGCCGTTTTTAACGGCCGATTTTGACCCGTTTTGCATCCGTTTTTTTCCCTGTCCGTTTTAAAATTGGATGAATTTCATTTAAATTTGTTGCCACACACAGCCCTCTGTATATGATGCCACAGCCTCCTGTTAGGTAATGCCACACAGCCCTCTGTAGGTAATGCCACCCAGCCCCCTGTATGTAATGCCACCCAGCCCCCTGTAGGTAATGCCACCCAGCCCCCTGGCAGGTAATGCCACCCAGCGCCCTGTAGGTAATGCCACCCAGCCCCCTGTAGGTAATGCCACACAGCCCCCTGTAGGTTGCACCCACCCCCCCCTTCCAGGAGAAGTCACTGACTTCAATGTCCATATATGGACAGTGTAGTCACTGACTTCTCCTGGAGAGGAATCCCCGGCCACAGGGCCGGGGATTCCACTTCACAAGTGAGTGATGTCACTGTGTCCATATATGGATAGTGTAGTCACTCACTTCTCCTGTAGCGGAATCCACGGCCACCGGTGAGGTCAGGTGACAGGTCAGGTGACTGGACTGGTCCACTCAGGGCCGGCATCAATCCCAGTGAGAACACCGCCGGCCTTCTTCTAATCGCTGCTGCAGTCAGCAGCGATCAGCTGTTCTGATGCAGCGCCCAGTGGGACATTTACAGACCGCCCGGGATAGCGGGATAGCGGTGAGAAACTGGGACTGTCCCTCCGGATCCGGGACGGTTGGGAGGTATGCTACTACCAAGCAAAATTGATGCTCCAAATGGCACTCCTTCCCTTCTTAGCCCTACAGTGTGCCCAAACAGCAGTTTATGTCCACAAGTGAGGCATTACCATACCCGGGAGAACCCGCTTAACAATTTATGGGACAAGATTCTCCAGTGGCACAAGCTGGGCACAACATATTGTGCGGTGAACAGGCATATCAGTGGAAAAATTTCAATTTTCACTTTGCATCATCCACTGCGTATTAATTTCTGAAAAACACCTGTGGGGCTAACTACACCCCTTGATAAATGCCTTTAGGGATAATTTCCTCAACGGGTGTCGTTTCCAAAATGGGGTCACTTGTGGGGAGTTTCCATGGTTTTGTACCCTTAGGGGCTTTGCAAATGTGACATGGCCTCCGCAAACCATTCCTGCTACATTTGAGCTCCAAAAGCCAAATAGTTACATAGTTACATAGGTTGAAAAAAGACACACGTCCATCAAGTTCAACCTTTCTCAATCAATTACCCGCCATTCATTGCTTGATTAATTATAACCCTCAAAGCCATTGATAAATAAATAGGCATCTAGCCTTTTTTTAAATGTTGACATAGTATCTGTCATCACTACCTCTTGGGGTAGGGCATTCCATAGTTTGACTACTCTAACTGTAAAGAACTCTTTTCTATATTGATGTTTGAAACGTCTTTCTTCCACACGCAATGAATGTCCCCTTGTCCTTTGTAGAGTCCTTGGAAGGAATAGATCATGTGCTAGCTCTCTGTATTGACCACACATATACTTATACATATTAATAAGATCACCTCTAAGGCATCTTTTTTCCAAGCTGAACAATTTTTCTAGCCTTTCATTATAAGCGATACTTCCCATCCCATTTAATAATCCTTTTGCCCGCCTTTGAACCCTCTCCAGTTCTCCTATTTCCTTTTTACAATGTGGAGCCCAAAACAGAATTCCATATTCTAGATGTGGCCTTACAAGGGATTTATAGAGTGGTAATATTACATTTGAATCACGGGTTTTTATCTCTCTTTTTATACACCCTAAAATCCTATTTGCTTTTGCAGCTGCTGCCTGACATTGAGTGCTGCTGGAGGCCCCAAAATTCACTAGGTGCTCCTTTGCTTCTGAGGCCTGTGCTTCAGTCCATAAGCACACTGGGGCCACATGTGGGATATTTCCTAAAATTGCAGAATCTGGGCAACAAATATTAAGTTGGGTTTCTCTAATAAAACCTTCTGTGAACAAAAAATGAAATTTGTAAATTTCACCTTTACTGTGCTTTAATTTCTGTGAAACTTCTAAAGGGTTAAAAACGTTCTAAATGTTGTTTTAAATAATTTGTACTTTGAGGGGTGCAGTTTTTAAAATGGGGTGACTTATTCAGGGTTTCTAATATATAATGCCCTCAAAGCCACATCACAACTGAACCGATCCCTGTAAAAATAGCCTTTTGAGATTTTCTTGAAAATGTGAGAAATTGCTGCTAAAGTTCTAAGCCTTGTAACGTGCTAGAAAAATAAAAGGATGTTCGTGTGCATGAGGCGTTAGAAGTAATGGAGTACAGCCCTCTTCCCCAGAGACCATGGAGTGACAGGGAAGATGCATACAGAGTCTTATCTATGTGTATAGTGTTACTATCCTGTCTTCCAGCAGTACAATAGAGCTGTAATTTTCTTTCCCTCCTTCTAATGATAATGAGATGACTCTGCTCATTCTGTCCCATAGCAAAGCTAACAAGTGAGTTGCAGTACACAGGAATATCCACCCTATGGTGACTAATCTAGTGGCCAGTGTGTGGAAGTGGAATATTTATAGATATTTTGTAGTTGTGAATACAGGTCCTCCTCAGAAGTTAATTTATTTCAGTCATTCAGTTCAAAAAGGGAAACTCATATATTATTTAGATTCATTACACACAGAGTGATCTATATCCAGCATTTTTTTATTTTAAAGTTGAAGATTATGGCTAATAGTTAATGAAAACCCAAAGTTTAGTCTCTCAGAAAATTGTATTATTGGGTAAAAGTTCAAGATTGTAGACTCATGGTGTGACACTCTAATCAGCTAATCAACACAAACCTGTAAAGGTTTCCTAAGGCTTTAAATGCTCCAACAGTCTGGTTCAGTAGGCTACACAATCATGGGGAAGACTGCTCAATTGATAGTTGTCCAGAAGACAGTCATTGACACCCTCCACAAGGAGAGTAAGCCACAAAAGGACATTGCTAAAGACTGGCTGTTCACAGAGTACTGTATCCAAGCATATTAATGGAAAGTTAAGAGGAAGGACAAGGTATGATAGAAAAAGGTGCACAAACAACAGGAATAACCACAGCCTTGAAAGGATTGTGAAGAAAAGGCCATTCACGAATCTAGGGGAGATTCACAAGGAGTGGACTGCGGTTGGAGTCAGTGCTTCAAGAGCCACCACACACAGATGTATCCAGGACATGGGCTACAACACTTGCATTCCTTGTGTCAAGCCACTCATGACCCACAGACAACATCAGAAGCGTCTTACCTGGGCTAAGGAGAAAATGGACTGGTCTGTTGCTCAGTGGTCCAAAGTCCTGTTTTCAGATGAAAGTAAATTTTGCATTTCATTTGGAAATCAAGGTCCCAGAGTGTGGAGGAAGAGTGGAGAGGCGTCAATCCAAGTTGCTTGCGGTCCAGTGTGAAGTTTCCACAGTCAGTGATGGTTTGGGGAGCCATGTCATCTGCTGGTGTTGGTCCAGTGTATTATATCAAGACCAGAGTCAACGCAGCCGTCTATTAGGAAATTTTAGAGCACTTCATGCTTCCCTCTGCTGTCAAGCTTTATGGAGATGCTTATTTCATTTTCCAGCAGGACTTGACACCTGCCCACACTGTTAAAATTACCAATACCTGGTTTAATAACCACAGTATCACTGTGCTTGATTGGCCAGCAAACTCGCTTGACCTAAACCCCATAGAGAATCTATAGGGTATTGTCAAGAGGAAGATGAGAGACACCAGACCCAACAATGCAGACGAGCTGGAGGCCGCTATCAAAGCAACCTGGGCTTCCATAATACCTCAGCAATGCCACAGGCTGATCGCCTCCATGCCACGCCGCATTGATGCAGTAATTCATGTAAAAGGAGCCCCGAACAAGTATTGTGTGCATATACTATACATACTTTTCAGTAGGCTTACATTTTTAAAAATCATTTTTGAAATTGGGCTTATATAGTATTCTAATTTTCTGAGAGACTAAATTTTGGATTTTCATTAACTGTTACCATAATCATCAACATAAAAAGAAAAAAATGCTGAAAATAGATCACTGTGTGTAATAAATCTATATAATATATGAGACACTTTTTTAATTGAATTACTGAAATAAATTAAGTTTTTGATGATATTCTAATTCATTAAGAAGGACCTGTAGTCACAAAAATACACCACCAAAATTAAAAAAAAAATATTAGTTTATAATAGAAGATGACGATTACTGTCCATAAACGGCAGATTTTCTGTGATTACTTAGTGGGACTCTAAGTGGGGTTTGTACTTGCACATGGTGTTACAGCCGCTATGAAGTTAACACCATGTGCAAGTACGAACCCAATGTAAACAATGAAAAAGCTGCAGAGCTACTACGAGTACCATGGACCCTTCAAATAGCTGATTGACAGGGGTACCAAAAGTTGGACCCCCACCAAATCAGTGTAATGCAGGACAGGACTGGTCTACCATCTTTGTAACTGTTCTTCACTCTTGCCAAGAGATAAGGATTTTCATTTTCAATTTTTAGATAAAGACTCTGTTGACCTACATGGAAAATTCTGCACAAACACCATACACGTAGTGATACCACCATGGTGTGAAAATGTGTAATCACGCTGAAAACATTTTCTTACCATTACAATTCATTTCCCGAAGGTGTACATATCATAGAGGCAGCCCATGCCTGTGGCTGCTGTGGGGTCCTTGAAAAGAGGAGGCCAAGCAATGTTTGGTTCTATCCTGTGCAGTATTCCCCTCTCCAGAAGAACTGCAATCATCAGAGCCCTCTGTCCTGGGATTCAAATCCGCAACCAATGTAGGCTTGTCCATTTTGATCTTTGCTATAAGCTCCCTCTCTTTTACATACGCCCCTGGTATTTCCATTAGTTAAAAGAGAACAGTCCTTTTTGTGCCATAAACATAAATGACTGATTTCTAGTTGTCATATAAGCCAAAACACTCTATCTTGACAGATAGCAAAACTAGCGGCACAATATTCTGTACAGAAGTAGCTTAACTCAATGCCAAGCTTAGATTGGTAAAGATGCTCTAAATGTTCTTACATTATAATAGTAATAGCGCTAAGTTCAAGTATTTAAAGAGGCTCTGTCACCAGATTCTCAAACCCCTATCTCCTATTGCATGTGATCGGCGCTGCAATGTAGATAACAGTAACGTTTGTTTTTTTTAAAAACGTTCATTTTTGGCCAAGTTATGAGCTATTTTATATTTATGCAAATGAGCTTTGAAATGGACAACTGGGCGTGTTTTTTTCGTTATGTCCAACTGGGCGTGTATTGTGTTTTTAACTGGGCGTGTTTATGTGTATGCGCTGACCAATCAGTGACCAGTCAGCGTCATACACTCCTCAACATCTGCACGCTCCTCTCCTGAAATATTCTGTGCTGCTGTGAACTCTGCTCTTACCATTACGTAGCTCTCAGTCTGTTACCTCTCCTCCACTCCTGTCCTCAATAACACCTTCACATGATTGGCAAGTCACCACCCCGCACAAGATCCTACTGCACGGCTGACAGCCGTCAGCTATATAGCTAACAGCACGGTTGTGTTGGAAGCGCGCCCTGCTGTGTCTCACTTAGCAGCTGGGTGTGTTCCCCTCATCTAGCTGCTACGTTCTATCCTGACCGCCGGTGAATTCTCCGTGCGGTCTTCGCAGTGCTGCTACCCCGTTTACCTACGGGAGCAGAACGCGGCTCCTGAAATACTCTGTGCTGCCTTAAACTCTGTGGACAGGTCAGGATCCTGGTTTTTTTAAATGCTGCTGGGGAACCCGCTCGATCCACTATATAAGGCTGCGCCTCCATCCTCTTCTGCCCCAGTCACTTATTCCCAATCACTGTAAACTTTCGGATTGGTTGCGCTGTGAATATTCGGAGAACGTGATTGGTTTATGTGCAGGGTAATGAACATACAGACGAGCAGTAGAAGACTGAATTCAATGAAATGCTCAGCCCTTAGTCAGTCTTCTACTGCTTGTCTGTTCATTACCCTGCACATAAACCAATCACGCAGAGTTCACAGCAGCCCAGAATATTTCAAGAGAGGAGCGTGCAGATGTTGAGGAGTGTATGACGCTGGCTGGTCACTGATTGGTCAGCGTCATACACATAAACACACCCAGTTAAAAACGCAATACACGCCCAGTTGGACATAACGAAAAGAAAACGCCCAGTTGTCCATTTCAAAGCTCATTTGCATATATATAAAATAGCTCATAACTTGGCCAAAAACTTTGCTGTTATCTACATTGCAGCGCCGATCACATGCAATAGGAGATAGGGGTTTGAGAATCTGGTGACAGAGCCTCTTTAACAAAGTACTAAAACATTGAAAAACCAGAAACGGGCATTTGGGTGGAAAAGAAAATAAGTAAAAGCTTTTAGTAGACAAGGGCCTACTCATGGAAGCCTAGTATCTATTTTATATGTCAGTCTAATAAATGTTATTATCTTTAAAAGAAAAATCCAGTGTCTCAAGAGAAACATAGATATTAAGTGAAGGGTTTCTCCACACTAGACTCTTAACTTTAACAGAAACTGCTATTATGAGCTTTGGGGGATGAACACAGACTTTATTTGGCATTGTTTAGTGTCTAGCAACTTTTATTATGAGTCATTTCTCAAAGAAAGAGTCTTTTTCCCGATTCATTGTCATTATTCATGGGAACTTTACATCCCACACCTGCTTTTGACTTTCGAAAGAAAAGACATTCAGGTTAATACTGTAGAGATGAAGCTTAACTAAGAAGATATAAACCTGATTTCATTGTTTTTGAATCATAAGAACAATGGTAGATTTAATTTTAGGTCTTCTGACTTTTTACTTGATGTTGTGTTCGGGTTTAAACCACCTTGTACTGTATATAATGAAAAGTCTACAGTGAAAGCTAGTCTATTTAGAAGAAAAGTTCTCTTGGACTTTAACCTTTGAACTAGAAGCAGACAAATATAAGGTGCCTACTTCGTAAAGAGCATTTCCTCCTAAAATAAAAAATTAAAAAAAAACATCAGTAAATATAAATCGTTTAGTTGTCCTCTTCTGTAATGCTGGTCTTACAACTATTTCTGGAAATGCTGTGTAGCAATCAATATGGCCACTACTACAGCTCCAAAAAAGAGCATCTAGCTTTTCATTGGCCTTCTGAATGGCAAGACTGCCTAGCCACGCATGTGTCTTGAAAACAGGGTATGGTTTCCAGTTGAATCAAATTTGACAGATGTACTGTACTCTCCGACACTTTTGACTGCAGAAAAGATGAGGCGAGTAACACTAAAAACTGTCGGCCATCAGGAAAATATACAAAAAAAAACGAAAGCCAGATGCGTTATAAGTACAGTGCATGTATTTTCTCAAATTTTTGTCTCCATATAAAGACTGTAGTATGAGTTTTTATAAATGTTACCCTATGTTTCCATGAAGGTTTCTGCTTCATCTCTTCTATACAGACTATTGATGAAACATTACAGGAACCTTCTGTGCAGTAGTTTTATGAATCACAATGTAGATATTTAGTGAGTCCCAGACAAACTTCTTCATTTGTGAGCTCCTTTGTTTTAGAATAGTTGAATGGCTGGGATTTTTTTTCTTAACCAGTTACATTGAGCATGCTTTTTAGGCTGGGTTCACACGACCTATTTTCAGACGTAAACGAGGCGTATTATGCCTCGTTTTACGTCTGAAAATAGGGCTACAATACGTCGGCAAACATCTGCCCATTCATTTGAATGGGTTTGCCGACGTACTGTGCAGACAACCTGTCATTTACGCGTCGTCGTTTGACAGCTGTCAAACGACGACACGTAAAAATACAGCCTCGTCAAAAGAAGTGCAGGACACTTCTTTCAGACGTAATTTGAGCCGTACTTCATTGAACTCAATGAAGCACAGCTCAAAATTTACGGCTGTCAGAGAAGCCTCGCAAAATGCGAGGAGGAGGAATTACGGCTGAAACGAGGCAGCTGTTTTCTCCTGAAAACAGTCTGTCTTTTCAGACGTAAAAGCCTGCTACCGTGTGCACATACCCTTACACATATTTGTGTGAGTATTTGGTACTTGGATAAAATGTGTCAGTGTTATGTAGAAGGTGCAGAAACGGACAAGGGAGATTCATATATGACATTTTTAATTTTGTACAATTCCACTATTCTATTCTTTCATTATTTTGCCCCTTCAGACAGATGGAAAAACAAGTAAAAACTGATCATCAAGCTAATTGTTTACCCCTTTCAGATGGGGTTATTACAGTTTTCAATATTGTCACATATAGGAAATTTTTGGCCAACTGTATGGACACTATGCATTACCTATTGCTGTCTAGACACTATGAATTAACTATTTAAATGAATCTGCAGTATCAGGCACACACAAACAATTGTTGTGCTGGGGTAAACAATGAAGGAGGCCGGAGCAACTCGACCCCTTCATTCAGTTGATCGGTTGGGGTACCAAGAGTCGAACCCCTACTATTTAAATATTTATAGCCTATCCTAGGGTAGGACATCAATATTAACTCCTTGGCGACATGTGACGTAACTGTACTTTACAGCCGCCAATGTGGAGTATGTTACAGCCGACAACTTACTGCAACAGCCAGGATTGGAGATAACTCTGTTCCTGGCCATTTAACCACTTAGATCTGGCCACAACCCGGCATCTAAGCCTTTAAAAAGAAGGGGCGGGCCCTTCCGTCAGCCCTTTGGGCGCTCGCAACACGATTGTGGGGTGCTGATGATTGTCATTGCTGCTCTGGGGGCCTAATGAAGGTTCCCAGGTCTGACATCGTTATGCTCTTATTAAGCCCTGCCAGAGGCAAGGCTTAATAGCAGCCGGTAAATATCACCATACACTACAATACATAGGTTAAGCAGTGTATTGCACCCATATTAAACTATCACTTGTTCAAATCCCCTAGGAAGACAAAAAGTAAGGAAAAAAACTGTTCAATTAAATTTTTAACAATGTATAACAATATTGAAAGTAAAAAAACAAAACCGTTTCCAATTTTTTCCCAGGAGGACTAAAAAAGAAGTAAAAAACAGTTGAATAAAATTTTTAATAATGTATAAAAGATATTGGAAATACAGTTTTTCGGTCTACTTGCTTACACAAAAACATTGTGTAAAAAGTGATCAAAAAGTAATATGTACCCCAAAATGGTACCAATAAAAACTAAAGGTCGCCTTTATACCGCTTCATCGATGGAAAAATAAAAAAGTTATGTATCTCAGAATATGTCGAAACAAAATATTTTTTTTAACAAATTATTACAAAGTATTACATTATAAAGAAAACTATATAAATGTGGTATCGCTGTAATCATATTAACCCGAGAATAAAGTTAACATGATGTTTTTAACGCACGGTAAATGCCTTAACAACGAAACTCACAAAGCATTGAAGTATTTTAAAAAATGTTCCTATTCCATATCTCAAATACTTTTTTTAAAATTTCGCAGTAAATTATACGTACTTTAAAGAGGCTCTGTCACCAGATTTTGCAACCCCTATCTCCTATTGCAGCAGATCGGCGCTGCAATGGAGATAAGAGTAAACTTTTTTTTTTTTTTAAACGAGCATTTTTGGCCAAGTTATGACCATTTTTATATTTATGTAAATGAGGCTTTCTAAAGTACAAGTGGGCGTGTATTGTGTTCGTCACATCGGGGCGTTTTTACTTCTTTTACTAGCTGGGCGTTGTGTATAGAAGTGTCAGCCACTTCTCTTCACAACGCCCAGCTTCTGGCAGTGCAAAGACACAGCGTGTTCTCGAGAGATCACGCTGTGACGTCACTCACTTCCTGCCCCAGGTCCTGCATCGTGTCGGACGAGCGAGGACACATCGGCACCAGAGGCTACAGTTGATTCTGCAGCAGCATCAGCGTTTGCAGGTAAGTAGTTTACACCAGTAAACTTCGATCGCGGCATTTAACCTGTTAAATGCCGCCGTTAATAGCGACCGCGGCATTTAACTTGTTTAAACAGGGAGTGAGCTCCGTCTGTCACTCATCGGCGGCCCGCAAATGCAATCGCGGGTCTCCGATGGGGTGTCATGGCAGCCGGGGGCTTTATAAAAGCCCCAGGTCTGCCATGGACATATGCCTATTAGGACGCGCCGGAGGCACGTCCTAATAGATTGCCTGTCAGTTTTACACTGACAGGCAATAATGCTCTGGTATACGAAGTATACCAAAGCATTATAGCAGCGATCTGAAGATCGCACAGTAAAGTCCCCTAGTGGGACAAATGAAATAAATAAATGTGAAATAAAGATCAATAATAAAAATTACAGTAAAAAAATAAATGTAAACCATTTTTTTCCATAAAAAAAGGTTTTATTTAGTAAAAGTGTAAAAAAGAAATAAAAGTACACATATATGGTATTGCCACAACCGTAATGACTCAGTTAATCTAGTTAATATGTAATTTAAACCACAAGGTGAACACCGTAAAAAAAAACGCAAAAAACAATGGCGAAATTGCAATTTTTCTCCATTGCCCCCCAAAAAAGTCATAATAAAAATGAATCAATAAGTTCCATACACCCCAAAACAGTACCAATCAAAACTGCGTCTCGTCCCGCAGAAAACAAGCCCAAACAATCACTACATTGATGGAAAAATAAAAAAGTTACGGCTCTTGGAAAGCAACGATGCAAAAACAAATAATTTTAGTTCAAAAGTGTTTTTATTGTGCAAAAGTCGTAAAACATAAAAAACCTACCGACCCATAGAATAAAGGTAACATGTTATTTACACCGCACAGTGAACGGCGTCAATTTAAAAACGCATAGAACAATGGTGGAATTTCAGTTTTTCTTTATAATCCCCCCAAAAATTGTTAATAAAAGGTAATAAAAAAATTATATGTACCCTAAAATGGTGCTATTAAAAAGTACAACTAATCCCACAAAAAACAAGTCCTCATACAGCTATGTAGACGAAAAAATAAAAAAGTTATAGCTCTTTAAATGCGACTATAGAAAAACGAATAAAATAGCTTGGTCATTAGGGCCTAAAATGGGCTGGTCACTAAGGGGTTAAGATTTACTAGTATATGTTGAACAGATACCATAATAGCCTATGGGTGAGGAATGCCAAATTTTATCAATAGCTAAAAGCATAATAACTGTTTTTATATAAATGTATAATTTTCCATCTCATGCTTCACATTTGACTGCTCTTATGTTTCTGGTGACATTTAATCTGGGAAAGGAATGCTTCAGTATATTGTGCAATTGTGCGAGCTGTTTAAATATATTAATTGTATAGGACATTTCAAGTTAAAAATTCCATAGTGTTTTCCAGTGTTATTTCTATGAAATAAAATGAGATCTGAACTTCCAAACTTTACATCTGCAGGATTTTAAGTGATAAAAACAATTCTCCCATAAACCTTCCCTCTCCAATGTTGTCACTTCCCTGCAATATTAATTTTTAATGCGATCTTTGGGTAAGTGTGAATGCTGGCACTCTGGGTCACATTTCCATGCCCGCTCTCTACTGGATTATGTTTTTTGCTGAATGGCTGTACCTAGCACCTTTGTTGGTGCTTAGTTTTTCTCTGTGACTCCTAATAACCATTCTTGTGCTATAAAGGCCATAAGAGCTCATACCGGACCAAATGTACAAAACAGAGGATGTTGCATCTCTTCACTTACCTCTGTACTCAGAAGTTTGGAATCTACTTTTGGAATATAAATTTAATTACTATTTTTTTTCCAGATTTGTCAATGATGATTTGTCAATGGATACAAAGACTCCAAGGGCAGCTAGAGATTTAACATATGAATTTATATATATTTATATATATTTGTGTTGTCGTGACATTCTAGTATAGTACAGATATTAATGTACGGTATTAACTTCATTACAAAGCTACAATAGGACAGATCACCAACCAAACATAAGCAGTTTATTTTTTATTATATATATCACTGTAAATGTAATGTGTTTTTTAATTATTACTATTTGTAGATTTTTATTTTATTATTGCTTGTTTTTTTCACTTGAGGAGAACATGATTGAATTGGCCTCCCTTTCTGATTTTTTAAGTGTAACTTGTATCCATCCCTTGCTATTAGGACACATGTACACATAGTGCTTCTGCAGTAAATTTTGTTCACTACAATGTAACATCTGTAAGAATTTTACATAAAATGTAATAGACCACAGTAGTCAAGAACAAGAATTTGTATGTGTGAAAGTACTTGGGTCTCGGATTGCCTTATATATATCAGTTATATGCTATGGGATAGACAGCTATCATAGTGTACTCAAATAAATAAGCTGCACACAATAAACGTCTCAAGTCTCAATGACATCTTAGGCTAAGTTCACACTACCATAATCTTCCATTTAGCTCTCTTCCGCCAGAGGAAGAGATTACCGAAAGCTTAAACGGAAAGCATCACTTCCGTTTGAATTACCATTGATTTCATTGGTAATTATTTTGTTTCAGTTGCATTCCGTTTGCCTCCGTTCTCTAGGTTTCCATTTATTTTTTACGGAAGCAAAAGTGCAGTCTGCAACACATTTGCTTGCGTGCAAAAAAAAGCACAAACCTAGCGAACTGAGGCAAACAGAATGCAACTGGAACAAAAGATGTGTGTTAGGTGTTTAGTAGAGATAGGCGAATATCCCAAAATAAATTTTAGGTCCAATTTGATCGAATTGGCCATACAAATCTATTAGGTCTGAAAAAAAAATTACGCAAATTGCAAGTCCCCCGATTGCCTTGAAGACTTGTGTCTGACTCTCTGATATCTTCTAGGACTGAAAAGTTTGGCCACTTTATGTTTATTTTCACTAATGTGTGGGAAACCGCATTATGTACCACTTACACAGTCAGGCCCCATGCACACGACAGCAAAAAACCTCCGTTTTTGCGGACCGCAATTGCGGTCCGCAAAAACGCAGCCATTCACTTTCATTGAACACTGATACCTTTCCGTAGCACTACGGAAGGGTGTCAGTGCCGTGGAAATTTTCCGGGAATTATGGAACATGTCCGTTCTTTCGCATTTTGCGGGCCGTGCTCCCATACTTTGTATGGGAGCACGGCCCGAAAATGCGGCTGTCAGTCAGCGGCCGGCCGTGCCCGCAATCGCGGGCCGCGATTGCGGGCACGGTCGTGTGCATGGGGCCTTATTAGAAGGTCAGCGCCGATGTCTCCACTGTGAAGATCTGCCCCATTATTAGTACAGTCTTCTCCGCAGACTGTATGGTGATGCGCATGCGCTAGTTTTCCTTGCCGTGGGAGTGGTACTGATATTTTAATAACTATGTATTAGGACGGGTCAGCAACCTGTGGCTGCAGTGCCATAGCCAGCACGTGGGGCATAGTTTGCTGGCACACTTCCCTCTCCCGGTGTCCAGCGGGTTGTGTGCTTGGTGGTGCTGAATACAGGGAGAAGAGAGTGGAGCTTCAATTTGCACTTGGCAGCGATGATCACCAGGAGAAAGAGCAGAGCTTCACTGTGTTTGTTGCTGCTGAACACTTGGCAAGCACACAATGCAGCATTTATCTCTCTCCTGGTGTTGAGCATCGGCAAGCGTATAATGAAGCGCTACTCTCACCTGGTGATCAATGCCGCAAGGACACAGTTCAGTAACCGATCTATAAATGAAAAAGTTAGGAAAAGTTGTCAGCTCCCTCTCATATATGCAACTCCTCTAGGCTGTTGTTCAGTAGCTGCTCTCTCTCCTGTGTGCAGCACCGCAAAACTGGTATTCATTGACTGCGTTCTCTCCTGTGTTTACCCCCAAAATCTGGTGTTCAGTAGCTGCGGCCTCACTTATGTGCACCCCCCTCAAGCTCGTGTTCAGTAGTTGCGCTCTCTCCTATGTGCAGCCCCCCCCACGCTGGTATTCAGTAGCCGCGTTCTTTCCTGTGTGCAGTTCTCCCTCCAGTTGGTGTTCAGAAGTTGCGCTCTCTCCTGTGTGCAGTTCCCCCTGGCAGGTATTCAGTAGCCGCGGTCTCTACTTTGTGCAGTTTCCCCTGGCAGGTATTCAGTAGCTGCGGTCTCTCCTGTGTGCAGTTTTTCCCCCAGTTGATTTTCAGTAGTTGCTCTCTCTCATGTGTGCAGTTCCTCCTGGCAGGTATTCAGTAGCTGCGGTCTCTCCTGTGTGCAGTTCTCCCCCCAGTTGTTGTTCAGTAGTTGTTCTCTCTCATGTGTGCACTTCCTCCTGGCAGGTATTCAGTAGCCGCGGTCTCTCCTGTGTGCAGTTCTCCCCCCAGTTGTTGTTCATAGTTGCTCTCTTTCATGTGTGCACTTCCTCCTGGCAGGTATTCAGTAGCCGCAGTCTTTCCTGTGTGCAGTTTTCCCCCCAGTTGGTGTTCAGTAGTTGCTCTCTATCATGTGTGCAGTTCCTCCTGGCAGGTATTCAGTAGCCGCGGTCTCTCCTGTGTGCAGTTCTCCCCCCAGCTGTTGTTCAGTAGTTGCTCTCTTTCAAGTGTGCACTTCCTCCTGGTAGGTATTCAGTAGCCGCAGTCTTTCCTGTGTGCAGTTCTCCCCCCAGTTGTTGTTTAGTAGTTGCTCTCTCTCATGTGTGCACTTCCTCCTGGCAGGTATTCACTAGCCGCGGTCTTTCCTGTGTGCAGTTTTCCCCCCAGTTGTTGTTCAGTAGTTGCTCTCTCTCATGTGTGCACTTCCTCCTGGCAGGTATTCACTAGCCGTGGTCTTTCCTGTGTGCAGTTTTCCCCCCAGTTGTTGTTCAGTAGTTGCTCTCTCTCATGTGTGCACTTCCTCCTGGCAGGTATTCAGTAGCCGCGGTCTTTCCTGCGTGCAGTTTTCCCCCCAGTTGTTGTTCAGTAGTTGCTCTCTCTCATGTGTGCAGTTCCTCCTGGCAGGTATTCAGTAGCCGCGGTCTCTCCTGTGTGCAGTTCTCCCCCCAGTTGTTGTTCAGTAGTTGCTCTCTCTCTCATGTGTGCACTTCCTCCTGGCAGGTATTCAGTAGCCGTGGTCTTTCCTGTGTGCAGTTCTCCCCCCAGTTGTTGTTCAGTAGCTGCTCTCTCTCATGTGTGCACTTCCTCCTGGCAGGTATTCGGTAGCCGCGGTCTCTCCTATGTGCAGTTGCCCCCCACCAGTAGTGGCTCTCTCATATGTGCAGTTCCTCTTGGCAGGTATTCAGTAGCCGCGGTCTTTCCTGTGTGCAGTTCTCCCCCCAGTTGGTGTTTAGTAGTTGCTCTCTCATGTGTGCACTTCCTCCTGGCAGGTATTCAGTAGCCGCGGTCTTTCCTGCGTGCAGTTTTCCCCCCAGTTGTTGTTCAGTAGTTGCTCTCTCTCATGTGTGCAGTTCCTCCTGGCAGGTATTCAGTAGCCGTGGTCTTTCCTGTGTGCAGTTCTCCCCCCAGTTGTTGTTCAGTAGCTGCTCTCTCTCATGTGTGCACTTCCTCCTGGCAGGTATTCGGTAGCCGCGGTCTCTCCTATGTGCAGTTGCCCCCCACCAGTAGTGGCTCTCTCATATGTGCAGTTCCTCTTGGCAGGTATTCAGTAGCCGCGGTCTTTCCTGTGTGCAGTTCTCCCCCCAGTTGGTGTTTAGTAGTTTCTCTCTCTCATGTGTGCAGTTCCTCTTGGCAGGTATACAGTAGCCATGGTCTCTTCTGTGTGCAGTTCCACCTAGCTGGTGCTCAGTAGCCACTGCCTCTCCTATGTGCCCCCCCCCCCCCGCCAGCTGGTTTTCAGTCCCCTTGTATGCACCACAGATGGATCATCTTTGCAAAGAAAGTCAGGGACATGGATTACACTGAAATGTAGTTTAATTAACTATTAATTGGTTTATTTCACATATGTGGTAGCAGTTTGTCTTATATGACTTTCATGTTTTCATGGCACACTGACTACATTATCATTGATTTTTTTTTTGTATTGGCATGTCATACAAAAAAGGTTGCCTACCCCTGTATTAGTAAGTGGCACATTATGCCGTTTTCCACACATTAGTGAAAATAAACAAAAATTGGCCAACCCCTATAACGCCAAGCTAGTATAATGGCGGTGCTGAAAGTTACAAATATTGCAGAATCCGAAACTTGGGGAAAGTCGTACTGAATTTAATTAGTGTAGAATTAATTTGCTCATCTCCAGTTTTTCGTACACATTATAAGTACATATCAGCACTTAAGAAATATGCTAGGAAAAGCTTACTTAGGAATGCAGAATTTATTCTGTCTCATTTGCACATCATCTCCATAGTTTTAAAGATCTTCATGTTTAAGTCTATTTATTTGTTTGGAATGAGAAAAGTAAACCCCTGGCATAGTCCAAAGTGATCTAGTGGAACGAAGTATTTCCAGAGTAATTTACAACGTGTGAGTCTAGGTCACTGCATAGACATTCACTGACTAAAGGAAACCGTAGCTGCATTCTTGAAAGCTACAAGGTGCGGTGTAACTAATGATGAATGCCTGCAAATGTTTCCACCATGTGCTTGTTAAAAAAAGAACATTCCTCTCCAAGCATTTGATTTCTTCCTGTATTTAACCTTATTTAGAAATATGGATATAGCATCTTACATTATACACTTTAGTAGTTTATTTTCAATAGAAAGCTGAATAATGTAAACAACAATTTGATGTAAAAATACAATCATTTGCTTAATGAACATATTTAATTATAGGAAATAATATATTCAGCATATTTCCAGAAATGAAGACGCTTCCTGGGCTAATACGATAGCTTATCATTGATCATTTTAGAGTTTAAGCGGTTAAGGACATGGCCAATTTTGGCCTTGAGGACCGAACATTTTTTAAAAATATTTTCCTCTTTGCATCCCGGCGCTTATAACTTTTTCATTTTTTCTCCGACGTAGCTGTATGAGACTTTGTTCTTTGCTGGACAAGTTGTACTTTACGTAGGTACCATTTTTTTTGGTTCATTTACATTATAGTTTAATTTCTATACATTTTTATTTTGGCAAAAATTTAGAAAAAAAAGCAGTTTAGGTGCTCTTTTCTTTATTTATTTTTTACACCATACACCGATCATCATAAATATTGATACATATTTATTGTACAGGTTGTTACGGACGTGGCGATACCAAATATGCGTGTATTATTTCATGTTTTGGGACTTATGAAAAGATAATTTATTGTAAAAAAAAATTGGTATTTCTGTGTATTTTTTTTACTATTTTTATTTTATTTAACAAAACTTTTTTTTTAATCCCATAAAGGGATTTATCATTTTGATTTTTGAACTTTAATGTACTGGTATATATCTATATGCCAGTACATTAACCTGTGTACTGATTGTACATAGGCAGTTTTTAGGGCATACCTAAGTATGCCCTAACAGGAAATATGGTCAGACAGCCCTGGGGTCCTTCAATGGACCCTGGGTTTTCTGCCCATACCAGGTATAGCCATTGATAGTGTCACAGGTATTTCCTGTGACGCGATCAAAGGTCAGACCACCTTCTCACTTTAGTTTTGAATGCCGCGATCAGCTTTGATCTTCTCTTCTCTCCGCCGATAGAGCGGGGCTGCGGCTGTGTATTACAGCCATTAAAGCTGCTGCCCCACTCATTGTACCCGCCGCTCAGGACGAGTATTCTCATCCTGTGTCGGCAACCAGTTAAAGGGGTTGTCCAGATTAGATAAACATGGATGCTTTCTCCCAGAAACAGCTCCACAACTCTCCATGGGTTGTGTCTGGTGCACACGTAACCAAATTGCTGCAAAAAATTTCTGCAGTGTTTCTGCTAAAACTAGCAGACATTCCGCTGCGGAAAAAGCGCACTATTTCCCATGTTTTTTACTGCAGAACATGGTACGCATTTTGCTGCATTTTTTGAGTCTGTGAGATGGTGATATCTTGATATCTCTGAAAAACGCAGCAATTTAGACCACTTTCCGCAGCAGAAATTGACATGCTGCGGAACAAACAAAAAAAACGCACCGCAGGGGTGGATGAGATTTGTTTCATCTCACCTACTATTCTGCTACTGTATTCCGCTGTGTATTTTCTGTCCGCAATGCCGGATAGAAAATATGCAGCAATTCCGTTACGTGTTGACAAGCCCTTACAGTACAGCTCCATTAAAGTAAATAGGGCTGAGTTGCAATACCCCACACAACCTGTGGATAGGTGTGGCAGTGTTTTTGAAAGAAAGCAGCCATGATTTTCTAATCCTGGATAACCCCTTTAAATATGTGTTAATAGTTTATGGAGTACTTGAATTAAAATATTCTAAAATATATCAATATTAGAAAGATATATTTCTGCCTTCAACAGAAGAAAGTTCAATGTTTCTTATGACCAACACAAAATGGATCTCTCTGATTTAACTCTTTACTGACACAGCCAATTTTCATTATTTCATTTTTATTTTTTTTTAGTTCTCGACACAATAAAAATGCCCCATCAGTAACCATGCCCCCTTGTAGATAGCCAGACAGCCCCCCCTTGTATATAGCACCATACAGCCCCCCCATGTAGATAGTGCCACACAGCCCCCCTTTTTTGATAGCGCCACACAGCTCCCCCTTGTAGATAGTACACAAGAAAATGGTGTCAGCACTCTGCGAACACTAATGCCACCCAAGCCACTAAATAAAAATAAATATGCATTACTGCTAAATCTACTTACAATACGGAGGTTCTTAGTGCACATTTTGTTCAAATTGTGTGAGCTCACTTGCCATGACAAGGCGACCTCTATGAGGTGGGAACCTAAACTGCACATACACCCAGAACTGGGGATAAGCCTACATATACCTGGGGATGGTAGGAACCAGCATTAAAATAATTAAAATCACCCAGGGCAGAATGGGAGGAGTGTAAAATCAAAAATGGAGGCAGTCACTAAACCCACATATATGAATCACATAAACAACACAAAAATTTGAACAGCACATTCCAACAAAATGAAACAAAACGTGTATAAAGGTGCAAGAACGCCTGTGACTGCAAATTTTTACAGCACACAAGAAAATGGCGACAACACTCTGTGAACACTAAGGCCACCTAAGCCACTGAATATAAATAAATATGCATTACTGCTAAATATACTTACAATAGGGAGGTTCTTAGCGCACATTTTGATCAAATTGTGTGAGCCCACCTGCCACGACAAGGCGACCTCTATGAGGTGGGAACCTATGCTGCACATACACACAGAACTGGGGCTAAGCCTACATATACTTGGGGATGGTAGTAACCAGCATTTTAAAATCACCCAGGGCAGAATGGGAGGAGTGTAAGATCAAAAATGGAGGCAGTCACTAACCCCACATATATGAATCACACAAACAACACAAAACAGCACATTCCAACAAAATGGAACAAAACATGTATACAGGTGCAAGAATGCCTGTGACTGCAAATTTATACAGCGCACAAGAAATGGCGACAGCACTCTGCGAACACTAATGCCACCTAAGCCACTAAATATAAATAAATATGCATTACTGCTAAATCTACTTACAATAGGGAGGTTCTTAGCACACATTTTGATCAAATTGTGTGAGCCCACCTGCCCTTGTAGATAGTGCCACACAGCTCCCCCTTGTAGATAGCGCCACACAGCTCCCCCTTGTAGATAGCCACACACAGCCCCCTCTTGTAGATAGCGCTACACAGCCCCCCTTGTAGATAGCGCCACACACAGCTCCCCCTTGTAGATAGCTCCACTCAGCCCCCCCTTGTAGAGAGCCACACACAGCTCCCCCTTGTAGATAGGAACATAGCCCCCCCTTGTATATAGCACCACACAGCTGCCCCTTGTAGACAGTGCCACAAAGCCCCCCCTTGTAAATAGCGACACAGCTCCCCCTTGTACATAGTGACACACAGCTCCCACTTATAGACAGCGCCACACACAGCCCCCTTGTAGATAGCTCCACACAGCCCCCACTTGTAGATAGCACCACACAGCCACCCCCTTGTAGATAGCCACACACAGCCCCCCTTGTAGATAGCCACACACAGCCCTCCTTCTAGATAGCACCCCCTTCTAGATAGTGCCCCCCTTCCCTTGTAAGTAGCGCCGCACAGCCTCCCCCCTTCCCTTGTACTTAGTGCAAACAGAGCAAAGAGCGGTATCCTACCACTACCATTCTCCGCTCTGCCAGACACAACTCACCGTCAGGAGGGGGATGTAGTCATGCGGCCAATCGAAGCGGCGGAGGATCACTTTTGACTGGGGTCGGTGACGACACAGGACTGGACCAGTCCAGTCACCTGACCTGAGTCACCTGACCTCATGTCAGGTGACTGGATTGGTCCACTCCCGGCACTGACCTCACTTGGCAGCGGCCAGCCTGCGTATTTTCAGATTCTGCAGAATCTGAAAATATGCCCGGCCGCAGCCTACTATTCCTTTGCACTGTGCATGTACATTTTGGCGCATGCGCAGTGCAAAGTTCCGGGAGACTGCAGAAAAATCCCGGACGATGCTTTTCTCTGCCAGACGCTACAGACGGCAGAAAAAAACACCCATTTTTGCGGACTGTCCATAAATTTACAGACGGTTGGCAACCCTGGTGGTGCTGTAGCTGTGGGGGGACGTGGCCCAGAGCCAAGATGGCTTAGACTGGCAGCATGGGTGCTGTTGGCCTCTTGGGCTGCTCCCTCTACAGATGCTGTGTTGCAGCGGCACTGGTTGCCATGCGACACTACACTTGGTAGAGTAGGGATCCACTTTAAAGAGGTCGCCGTGAGGTGTCAAGTGGGCTTTCTAAGAACCTCATGTTCGTACATGTGTGATCCAGGTTTTCTTCTCTCCCTTGTTGAAATTGTAGGTTTTTTTGGTACCATTTTGGGGTCCATGCAACTTTTTGATCACTTTTTATTCTATCTTTTTGGGCAGCTAAGGTGACCAAAAACCAGCAATTTGGGATTCTTAATTTTTTTTTTATGGCGTTCACTTAGGAGGGTTACATAACATTGTATTGTAATAGTTCAGACTTTTAAGGACGTGGTAGTACCAGTTATGTTAAATTTTATCTTTTTTAATAATACTTTAGACAAAATATGGGAAAAGGTTTTGTTTTTTTAACATTTCATTTATTTTTTGGTACGTTAAATAACTTTATATAACAGTTTCTTGTAATTTTTTTAGAAGTCTCCCTAGAGGACTTGAAACAGCAATTGTTGGATCGCTTGCACTATATACTGCAATATTAATGTATTGTAGTATATAGTGAATTTGACTACTCCTATTAAGCCGTGTCGGAGGCAGGACTTAATAGGTGTACAAAGATGGCAGACCTGAGAACCTTCATTAGGCCCCAGGATGCCATGACAACCATCAGCACCCAGCAATAGCGTCCCGGGGAAGGGCTGGCACATCAGAGGGGACTGCCTCCTCATTCTAATGCCTTAGATGCCGCGGTCGCGATTGACAGTGGCATCTAAGAAGTTAAATAGGCGCAATCAAAGCGATCTTTGATTCTGGCCATTGCAGTGAGGGTATGTTCACACGGCCGAAAAATCGGAAGCGGAACACCTCCAAACATCTGCCCATTGATTTCAATGGGAAAAACGGCGTTCTGTTCCAATGGGCCGTTTTTTTTACGCGGGCGTTTTGAAAAATGGCCGCGTAAAAAAAACGGCCACGAAAAAGAATTGCAGGACACTTCTTGGGACGTTTTTGGAGCTGTTTTTCATTGACTATATAGAACACAGCTCCAAAACGGCTGTAAAAAACGCCACGAAAAACGCGAGTGGCTTAAAAAACTTCTGTAAATCAGGAGCTGTTTTCCTTTGAAAACAGCTCCATATTTTCAGACGTTTTTGAGTGTATGTGTGAACATACCTTGAGGTGTCAGCCGACACCCGCTAAGGGCGGATTTACACGAACGTGTAATACATCCGTGCAACGTGCGTGTTTTTCACGCGCGCCGCACAGACCTATGCTAGTTTATGGGGCAGTGCAGACTGTCAGTGACTTTTGCGCAGCGTGAGTCCGCTGCGTAAAACTCACGACAGGTCCTATATTTCTGCGTTTTTCGCTCATCATGCACCCATTGAAGTCAATGGGTGCGTGAAAATCACGCGCACCACATGGAAGCACTTCCGTGGGACGCGCGTTATTCGCGCAACAGCAGTCAAAAGTATGTTTGGAAACAGAAAAGCACCACGTGCTTTTCTGTTTACAAACATCCAAACAGAGTGTCATAATGATGGCGGCTGCGCGAAAATCACGCAGCCGCACATTCTATGTGATGACACACGGAGCTGTTAAGTGCCTTTAGCGCACGCAAAACGCTGCGTTTTTTGCATGCGCAAAACACACACGCTCGTGTAAATCCCCCCTAAGTATGGAGCGAGCTCAGCCTAAAAGCCCACTCCATACTTAACCTTAACGGCTGCCACGTACATGTATGTGGCATGTCAGGAAAAAGAAAGAGAAAATCCAGCGCTGTGTTTGATTAAAAAGGAAAATTGTTCCCAATTTTATTGAAAAAATGGTTAAAAGTTACACGGAGACGCAGTCTCAAGGTGTATATAGAAAGCGGGCTGGATGACCTTGGCCTACGCGTTTCGAGCAAGCGTGTTGCTCTTAATCATGGCAAAAAGGATATGAGTGCCCCCAATGCTGTGTCTGCTTTATATACAAAGCAAACTACTATTCCAGAGTCAGCATAGGCTGACATTGCTTGATAATTAATTCTGCAGGTGGAAACTTTAACCAATGTAGTGAACATGGGTGGAGTGTGTTTTCGTTACTTTGTGTAACATGGTGAATTGGCTCTGAGTATCAGCGATCCACTTGTTTGTTTTTTACAAAACCAGAGCACTAATATAATGCTCTGGTTTTCCAGATCGTATTTGTTGAACCTTGGATCGTTTGATACTAATTTTTTTATGAGTACTGGCCAGAAATACAAATTGAGATAGTCAGCGAACAGAAAATAGACTCAGCATAAAAGGGGCAAACATATATTAAACATTCCAAATATATAACAAGCGAAATAAGAATAAAAATAAAAATGAATACAGATATAAAAAGACATTTACAGATCATGATCTGGTAATCTAGCTTCTAATATATCTGAATCACATTGGGATATAAACAAAAACAACGAGACATCTGCTTGTATATAATATTTAAACATAACATTGTATTGGCACATGTGGTTTGATTAAAAAGAATGAGGGAAAAAAGAAATTTCCCTGCCACTATGACCCATTAGACTTGAAATTGGAAATTTAGTACATATGTATATATCCAAGGTATAGGAATTACATTTCTCTCGAGAACATTTGTATATTATATATAGAAAATCAAACATACATGGTTTAGTATGGATCAAGATATCCTATCAATGTATCTTACTATAATTGTAGGCTAAGAATCGCGGAAGATCTTTTAATATCGTACTAAAACATACTTTGAATGTAAGTATGTATAATTCACAACATTCCCCATGTTTTCGTTATTGTTATTTTTATTTTGAATGTGGAGACTAAACTAGTGTTCGAATACACAGGGCTGATGTCTATTACAAAAAACTTGTGAACACGCTCCCATCGCCGCCGCCCGTCTTTTGTCCATACAGCACAGCCTAAACTGAACAACGGCCATATCATGACACTCTTCAATCAGAGCCACCCGAGGGCACGACCTAGGCTCAACCAGCACGAAAAACAGTCCGACAACCGCCCCATGTGAACGGTGAGTACAATTCCACTGTACACTTGTGTATTGTATTTGGGTTTTATGGAGTTGTAATAGAACTAGATGTTGTAAGTATTTTGGAAACATAAAGTGTATGTATACAGGGATTCTTCTAGTACAAAGTTTACAATACCGAGACAAATATGTGTTTAGAGTACATCTGGATGAATAGCTTCAATCCTCGGGCTGTGTTAGACAATTGTTAAAGGAATGTCCTGGGAAATATGTAAACTGGATAATAAATTCGTTATATCCCATAATCCTGGGATTATTCTACTAATTTTCTGGGCATTGATATATATATTTTATTTATAAGATCTTTAATCTGTATCATAATCCTAGTAGCAAAAATTATATGCATCCAGTAAGTATAGTCCCTATAGACATGGGACCATTTTTGATATACACAATATCTAAACGAAGTTACGTATAATATTAATTAATATGTTTGATGCATACTAATAGTTTATATATTTGATCAGTATAGATCTTTGTAGTGTTATTTGTCTAGATATTTGAAACCACGCGATTTTGGAAAAATTGAGAAACTCTTGGACCTATATGAAGTTGGATGACAATGTGGCTTATTTAATAATGGAACATGAGCTCTTTTTTAAGATTCAAACCTGCAGGGAAACGTGTCTGTAGATTGTATATCCAGAAAGCCTCCCTGGTCAAAAGAAGGTGTTTGAGATCCGGCCAGTACTCATAAAAAAATTAGTATCAAACGATCCAAGGTTCAACAAATACGATCTGGAAAACCAGAGCATTATATTAGTGCTCTGGTTTTGTAAAAAACAAACAAGTGGATCGCTGATACTCAGAGCCAATTCACCATGTTACACAAATTAACGAAAACACACTGCACCCATGTTCACTACATGGGTTAAAGTTTCCACCTGCGGAATTAATTATCAATCAATGTCAGCCTATGCTGACTCTGGAATAGTAGTTTGCTTTGTATATAAAGCAGACACAGCATTGGGGGCACTCATATCCTTTTTGCCATGATTAAGAGCAACACGCTTGCTCGAAATGCGTAGGCCAAGGTCATCCAGCCCGCTTTATATATACACCTTGAGACTGCGTCTCCGTGTAACTTTTAACCATTTTTTCAATAAAATTGGGAACAATTTTCCTTTTTAATCAAACACAGCGCTGGATTTTCTCTTTCTTTTTCCTGATATACCTACCGCTGGCCGTAGCGGGGATCCGTGCGAGGTGTCTGGAGACGCAACTACTGGTGAGCTGGAGGTTTCCTCCTTTCTTTACTATAATCAAGTTTACGGCACATGCCTCCGTGCCCACCGGATTATCTTTGCGTTAAATTGAACAGTATTTCATGCACTATTGGAACGATATATAGTTGCAATTTACCAACTGGAAAACCAATTGTTTGAACATTTTGAATTACGTATGAAATATCTAGAATACGCATGAAGTTGTCTCAAGGGGCTTACATCTGACATTTATTCAACTTCCATAATATATATTAAACATGGCTTGTTTTTAACCACTATACGACCGACAATATATCCATTCAAACGAGGTATTTTCTCTCTCAACAAATAGTGGAACCAATTGATACAGGTGCGGATATGCCAAATCCACAACGCTCTAGGGCTGAAATGGTCGCACTAGTATTTGGGGAACCCGGACATAAGGAATTTTCCAGCCCCAATTTAACAAACAGTTTCAAAGAACTGGAGAAACTTTCCGCAAATGAAACTAGGTTATGGTGGGATCTCACTACCTTACGAAATTACATATCAAAAAACATGATCCCAAGAGGTCTGAGACTACGAAAAATGCCTACGAACAAGTACTCAGAAGAGTTTATAATTGATTGGAACAAAACATTATCAGATTGTTCAATCAATCTCATGTTACTCATCACCAAACATGAGGAAATCAAGTTGTCTCAACTTCAAAATGACATTTCCAAAATAAAAGAGGAAATAAGTTTACATACCAGCTCACCAGATTTTTTTGACCTTACAAAGAAGAATGGACGAACACCTTGAACAACTGGAAAAATCAATCGCAGACATAAAAAAATCAAAATTCTTGCGAGATAGTCAAGATTACAGCAATGACGAGGTTTATACTTGGAATAAAGCCAACTATCATAAACGCAGTAACAAGTCTATTCTCAAAAACTGCAACTATCCACGAAGATATAACTCCAGCTCACACAGGGTTAGTTTCAGCTCTACGGAGCTGGAAACTATGGATGGAGCAGAGGAGGAGTCGGATCAGGATCTCTCACAAGGTCCACGCAAACTCAGATCCAACTATGATGTCAACCCAGGTTCGTCAAAAAACGGGGGAATAGGGGGGGCAAGAAACACAAGCACCCCGGAGACCATACAATCACGGAGATTAAGGAACCACAGATAACAAACCATCTTGATGTGGTGAACCTATCTTCGGTGTCACTTTCCCCCGCACAAACCAAGGTCCTTACATTAGGACTCAACTTTGTACCTAACCAGGACTTTGACATATTCAAGACCCTCTTGGACATTAATAAATTTGTCCGAAACTTAACGGTCAAAAGGCATTTTGTAACATCACAGCCTGAAAATGTAACACAAGTTGAGGAGACATCTACCATACCTGGTGAAAATCATTATAGGCGACTTATGTTTGAGGAACAGCAGACATTATTACACTTAGAAGATCTTGCCGAGGAACACACTGAAGTTGCCATCAGCAACCAGTCAACCAAGTTTGTAACCAGAAATCCTCATTATTACCCAGTACAATCCCGTACAGAGTCCATGGACAGATTCCAATATATCATGGAAAGAGAGTTACACGGAATCAAAGACCGGACAAAAAATTATGCTTCCACTCACAACCTTACCCTGGCTGAAAAACAAGCATTGAAATCCTTACAGGACAATGAAGACCTTATCATAAAGATGGCAGATAAGGGCGGTTCCATTACCGTCATGGATAAGGACATGTATATAGACCAAATAAATAAATTGTTGAGTGACACAAATACCTACACTAAATTACAACATAATCCTACTAACGTTTTTTCCTTAGAGTTGAACAATCTACTGGATAAGGGTCTGAATACGGGCATACTTACCAAGAAACAATATGATTACATGTTAGTAGAGTCTCCCGTAATACCCATACTCCATGCCTTACCCAAGACACATAAGGGCATCAATCCCCCTCCAATGAGACCTATAGTCTCGGGTATAGGTTCTCTTACTGAGAAAACATCCGAATGGCTGGATTCCTTCTTACAGCCATTCGTATCTAGGGTACCGGGTCATTTAAGGGACACAAAGGATGTTCTATCTATTTTCCACAATAAAATCTGGAATCACAACCATATATGGCTCACATGTGATGTGGTGTCTTTATATACCAGCATTCCACATCCAGTGGCTATTAAAGCTCTCACCCATCACCTCCACAAATATAGTTCATTTGATGAAACATTACAAAAATTTTTGATAGAAATAACCTATTTCCTAATGACACACAATTTTTTCAACTTTGCAGGTACTTTCTACTTACAACAACGAGGGGTGTCCATGGGAGCTACATTTTCCCCATCCTTGGCTAATTTAGTTATGGCATGGTGGGAAGAGTCTTTTCTCTTCTCCCCCACCAACACGTATGCGGAAAACATCCACTGGTATGGCAGATACATAGATGACCTTCTATTCATCTGGGAGGGAGATGTATCTGCCATTCCTAAATTTCTGGAATTCTTAAATGCTAACGATCTCAATTTGAGATTCACTTACTCTTATAACCAAAATACCATCAATTTTCTCGATATAAAATTTACATCCACTGTAGGTTCCCATATTGATTCAGAAATCTTTCATAAACCCATATCAGGGAATACCATCTTGCATGCCACTAGTTGCCATCCAAAACACACTATCACGGCAATACCAGTAGGTGAACTAACACGTGCAAAAAGGAATTGCAGCACGGAGATAGGTTATGCCAAAGAGGAATCTGAGACATGTCACAAATTAAAAGCCAGAGGTTATAAAAATTGGATGTTAGATAGAGCCAAAAAAATAGTGGGCACCAAAACGAGAGATTCCCTTTTAAAGGTTGACAAAAAGACGGAAGCTACCGAGTTGGTTGGAACCAATTCCAACATGCCAACCTTGGTACTAGAATATAGTAACCAATTCAATTTAATTAAAAAAACAGTGTTAAAGTATATCCCTCTTTTGTTTGAAGATTCTAAATTAGAACAAGTTTTGCAAAATGGTTGTAGAGTGGTATCCCGCAGGGCAACCACCCTAGGCAACAAATTGTCCCCGTCACTTTTGACATGTAGCAACTCCAAACCCACTTGGTTAACACACAAGGGCTTTTTTAAATGTGGAGTACATCCTTGCAAAACATGCAACATATCTAAAACTATCAAACATTTCTCTAATTCCATGGAGGACACTAATTTTCAAGTCAAATCATATATCAACTGCAATAGTACTAACGTGGTATATATTATTGAATGCACCACATGTAATTTAAAATATGTGGGATGCACAACAAGGAAATTCAAAGTACGCATCCTAGAACATCTAGGTTATATAAGAAATCCTAATATAACCAATATATCTAATGCTGCCCGACATTTTATATCATGTCACAATAGAAATATAAATTCTTTCAGTACATACGCAATAGAGAAAGTCAGAGGTACAGTGAGGGGAGGGGATCTCAAACACCTTCTTTTGACCAGGGAGGCTTTCTGGATATACAATCTACAGACACGTTTCCCTGCAGGTTTGAATCTTAAAAAGAGCTCATGTTCCATTATTAAATAAGCCACATTGTCATCCAACTTCATATAGGTCCAAGAGTTTCTCAATTTTTCCAAAATCGCGTGGTTTCAAATATCTAGACAAATAACACTACAAAGATCTATACTGATCAAATATATAAACTATTAGTATGCATCAAACATATTAATTAATATTATACGTAACTTCGTTTAGATATTGTGTATATCAAAAATGGTCCCATGTCTATAGGGACTATACTTACTGGATGCATATAATTTTTGCTACTAGGATTATGATACAGATTAAAGATCTTATAAATAAAATATATATATCAATGCCCAGAAAATTAGTAGAATAATCCCAGGATTATGGGATATAACGAATTTATTATCCAGTTTACATATTTCCCAGGACATTCCTTTAACAATTGTCTAACACAGCCCGAGGATTGAAGCTATTCATCCAGATGTACTCTAAACACATATTTGTCTCGGTATTGTAAACTTTGTACTAGAAGAATCCCTGTATACATACACTTTATGTTTCCAAAATACTTACAACATCTAGTTCTATTACAACTCCATAAAACCCAAATACAATACAAAAGTGTACAGTGGAATTGTAATCACCGTTCACATGGGGCAGTTGTCGGACTGTTTTTCGTGCTGGTTGAGGCTAGGTCGTGCCCTCGGGTGGCTCTGATTGAAGAGTGTCATGATATGGCCGTTGTTCAGTTTAGGCTGTGCTGTATGGACAAAAGACGGGCGGCGGCGATGGGAGCGTGTTCACAAGTTTTTTGTAATAGACATCAGCCCTGTGTATTCGAACACTAGTTTAGTCTCCACATTCAAAATAAAAATAACAATAACGAAAACATGGGGAATGTTGTGAATTATACATACTTACATTCAAAGTATGTTTTAGTACGATATTAAAAGATCTTCCGCGATTCTTAGCCTACAATTATAGTAAGATACATTGATAGGATATCTTGATCCATACGAAACCATGTATGTTTGATTTTCTATATACAATATACAAATGTTCTCGAGATAAATGTAATTCCTATACCTTGGATATATACATATGTACTAAATTTCCAATTTCAAGTCTAATGGGTCATAGTGGCAGGGAAATTTCTTTTTTCCCTCATTCTTTTTAATCAAACCACATGTGCCAATACAATGTTATGTTTAAATATTATATACAAGCAGATGTCTCATTGTTTTTGTTTATATCCCAATGTGATTCAGATATATTAGAAGCTAGATTACCAGATCATGATCTGTAAATGTCTTTTTATATCTGTATTCATTTTTATTTTTATTCTTATTTCGCTTGTTATATATTTGGAATGTTTAATATATGTTTGCCCCTTTTATGCTGAGTCTATTTTCTGTTCGCTGACTATCTCAATTTGTATTTCCGGCCAGTACTCATAAAAAAATTAGTATCAAACGATCCAAGGTTCAACAAATACGATCTGGAAAACCAGAGCATTATATTAGTGCTCTGGTTTTGTAAAAAACAAACAAGTGGATCGCTGATACTCAGAGCCAATTCACCATGTTACACAAAGTAACGAAAACACACTCCACCCATGTTCACTACATGGGTTAAAGTTTCCACCTGCGGAATTAATTATCAATCAATGTCAGCCTATGCTGACTCTGGAATAGTAGTTTGCTTTGTATATAAAGCAGACACAGCATTGGGGGCACTCATATCCATTTTGCCATGATTAAGAGCAACACGCTTGCTCGAAACGCGTAGGCCAAGGTCATCCAGCCCGCTTTATATATACACCTTGAGACTGCGTCTCCGTGTAACTTTTAACCATTTTTTCAATAAAATTGGGAACAATTTTCCTTTTTAATCAAACACAGCGCTGGATTTTCTCTTTCTTTTTCCTGATATACCTACCGCTGGCCGTAGCGGGGATCCGTGCGAGGTGTCTGGAGACGCAACTACTGGTGAGCTGGAGGTTTCCTCCTTTCTTTACTATGTGGCATGTCGTTAAGAAGTTAAATGAAATCTCTGTTCAAAAATGTAAAGTCAGTTTTCACATAGTATTTTATTCATTTTTTCATAAATGGCTTTGTGCTTCCTGCATGCATGATACTTTATGATTTGTACATCACCGCAGCTTGTGAGAGTACGGCAGCACATGGAGTCCGAATGGGTCCTTATAATAGATTGGTATGCAATCCATGTGCTGCTATATAGTGCCTCCATAAGAAGAACCATATAGTCCTTCCATGAGGTACCATATTCTACCCTAGAAGCTCTGCTTCTATGTTAGAATACCTCTTTAATATGGCATGCGTTCGAGCATGCGATTTTTTCTCATTGTTTCCATATGAATCCATAGAAAAAAACTTCTTTGTGTCTCTGTATAAAATCAGACGCACACAAGTATGGACCCATGTAGTCTATGATTCAGTGTTATGGATGCATATTATATTAATTAGCAGCAGTTTTTACAATATAGATATTCAGGATTTAGGTCTTTTGTTCCTACGATCATACCTGCACTGATAATAACTCTATATGTTTAACGGCCATTTAAAAGTCACAATATTAATAGTCAGAAACACTTGCCGCCTGTCAACATTAGATTTATTTTTCCATAGAAAGGTATAGACATGGCTTGAGTTACAATTTACAAGCTGTGTGAGTTGTAACCCATCCAGTCAGCTGGGTAAAAAGTAGTTGCAGAGGTTCAAGGCACATATATACTTGCCCTATAATGTTCTGTGTCCTCCAGAGGATAAGTGGGGGACTCCCTGACTGGCCTAAGTAGAGTCATGTGCTAATTAACCATTTAACCTTTTATTCCCCTTTATTCGCTCACCTCCCAATAAAGACACGTGACAACCGAGGTTGGATGTGAAATGGCCACAGCAGCCGTTTATTAATTTACATTATTTTGAAATGCAATTTAATCCGAAACATTCGGATAACTCCTTTAGGAATTTGACCAGAGAATTCCTACTATAATTCACATGACCCAACATGGGTCAGAATCATAAATAACAATCAACATTTTTTAACACTAAACAGAGCAGGGGAAGTCCTTGAAGCCATTTTTTCCGATTTCCTTTAAATTAGCCATCTGCAAACCACCACCAACTATTTACCTCCAGCCGTAAACCAGCTCGGAGGCACCGTTAACCCCTGCAGATGGCTCCAACCACCAGAAGACAACTTCAAAGGGATAACACCCTATGAAGTCTTCAAATTATCTACCTTTTTGGGGGACGCATACCCCCGATGTGACCCCCCCCACTATTTTGTACTGACCAACCTCAAGGACTCCCCCCATCACAGCGAAACAGGCCTTGACCACCTTAAGCCTGTGAGTCCCTCCGAACCACCACCGCCCTCTCAATTCCTTCTGCTAAAGCCAGGCTCCACAAATCAATTCCAACCTCGGTCAAATGTACTCCATCACTCCTCCAATAATTTCCGACTCCTGACTCCAAATCCCTGTGTCGAACACAAATACCCCCGTTCTTGGCAACGAAATGTGACACCGCCCGGTTTACCTTAAGCGGGCTTTGTTAACCCTCTCGACTGATTTTGCTAAACGCCAAAACTTCCTCGGAACTATGTCCGACCAAACAATAACTAAGCGTGGATAAGATGCCCATAAACATAATAAATCGTGTTTAATATCCCGCACTAACTCACGAAACAGGTGCACCCCCAGATCATTCCCCCCCACATGTAACACCAGAAACTCTGGAACCCTATCTAACTGAGAGTATGTTTGAAACTCGGCCAGTACCATAACATACCTCGGAATCCCAGCCAGTGTAAAACCGCATCGTGCCGCGGAATGCGAAGCTGGCGGCCATCTGGGCGAATGTCTGCCCGCAATGCCCCCCAGTGCACAAAAGAGTGTCCTAAAAGCCACACTAAGCAAGGGCGATGATCTGAAAAGAAAGAACAAGCACCTCACATGTCAAACAATCAAAGCAAAATTACTCACTCACAACAAATGAGGGCGCACGTAAGTCTGAAACCTATTGGACTCCCACCGGCCAATGCGACGCACACCCTCATCATCAAACCCCCAACAGTTTCAGTAGCAGCGCCGATCCTGAACGAGTGAGACGAGTAATACTTTAGCCAACCATTTTTTAAATACAGCACCAAATTGATACCTGGACAAAAACGAGCCATTCTCATGACGGAGCAATGGCGACTCAGGCACCCCACCCTGTGGCTTAAAAGCAACCATACAAGCAACCGGACACATCGCCGACCCCGGGAGGGCAAACAACACTATCCGCTTACCCCGTCCCACTTGATCAGTCTTGGACCGCGGCAAAAACAACTCGAGTCTATCGCCATATAGACCCACATCCGCCTGTCGCAATCCCCCAGCCCTCACCGCACTACGAGAAACCAACTCCCCAATTCTGAGTGCTCCAAAAAACGCGAGGGAAAAAGACAAACGAAACAACTCTACCTCATAAGGCGAATTACAAACAGCCCCCAGCGATGCGCCCAATGAACCAAGGAGGGTAAATGACACAGGACGCCTCTGATCTGCTTCCGCCCTGCCACGACACAAACCTTTCAAAGCTTGCCTTACTAAAAAATGCTTGGACACATCCTGAAAACCCCGTAATTTAAATCCAAACGCCAAACCCAAAAACAAAACGATTCACGTTAGCCAGGGAAAACCCCGCCTCCCAAGCATCCCCCAACCAGTACAACAATGCCACCAACCTGTCTTGCTCCGTGCTGACGTTACCCAACACTCTTACCCACTCCTCCCACTGCTGCCAACAAGCCGAATAAGCGCTCCAAGTCGCACTAGCCAACGACCGTTCAATCAACCATCCCACGGGACCGAAACCAGATCCCAGAGATGTTCCGGGCAAGCCAAACCGAACAGCTCCGCTCCCGGTGCCAATTGACTAAATCGATGTCGAATCGAAATCGTGGAAATGAACCTTTTTATCCCTGAGCCTGTCCCCCCAAATGGTCACCGCAACCACGATGGGGAACAGCTCAAGCAGGGCCAGATTCCGCGTAAGACCACTGATCACCCAGCTGTCCAGCCAGTTCCCCGCACACCATTGACCTCCTGCATACGCGCCAAAACCACCGGACCCTGCCGCATCAGTAAACAGCTCCAACTCGCACATATCCTGTACCGGTGACATCCACAACGATTCACCATTATATTGCCCGAGGAACGCATCCCAGACCTGCAGATCCGCCCTGTGATCCAACCCAATCCTCACAAAATGATGGGATGCCCGGATACCCGCTGTCGCTGCCGCCAATCGCCTACTAAAAATTCTACCCATTGGCATAATCCTACAGGCAAAGTTCAACTTCCCCAGCAGCGAATGGAGATCGCGCAAAGTGATCTTCTTCAATCGGCAAGCCCGCCTCACCTCATGCCGCAATGGCAGTCATTTATCCTCAGGAAGCCTGCACTCCATTGCAACTGAATCAATTTCGATCCCTAAAAAACAGATGGTAGAGACCGGGCCCTCAGTTTTACCAGGCGCCAGAGGGATTCCAAAATCCGTCGCAACCTTCTGCAAGGAATACAATAAGTTACCGCAAACAGGGGAACCGCTAGGGCCGACACACAAAAAATCATCAAGATAATGTATTAATGAATCAACCCCAGCTACGCCCTTCGTCACCCATTCCACGAAACTACTAAATGCCTCGAAGTATGCGCAAGACAGAGAGGACCCCATTGGAAGACACCTATCGACATAAAACCCCCCGTTCCAGAAGCAACCCAACAGCTGTTGGCTCTCTGGATGTACCGGCAGCAAGCGAAAAGCCGCCTCAATGTTAGTCTTTGCCAACAACGCCCCGGGCCCCGCCTCCCGCACTAACGCCACCGCTTTGTCAAATGACGTGTAAACAACCGAGCATAAGTCGTGATCTAGCCCATCATTCACCGACGATCCCCTGGGAAAAGACAAATGCTGAATCAAACGGAATTTATGAGGCTCCCGCTTTGGCACAACTCCCAAGGGGGATACCACTAGATTCTCTATCGGCGGCTCGACAAAAGGCCCGGCCATACGACCCAACAAAACTTCTTTCAAAAGTTTTTCCGAAACGACCGCCGAGTGCAGATACGCCGACTTAAGGTTGCGCCGTGTAACCGGAACCTCATATGGAGGAGGGGGGATAACAAAACCAAACAAAAACCCCTCATAAATTAACTTGGCTGCAACTCTATTCGAATATTCACTTAGATACGGGGCCATCCTTTCCACCCTCACCGGCGACCGCCCCTTGACCAATGGAGGAGGACTGAGGGCCTGACCGCCTCCCTTTTCGCATACATTTTGCGGCCCCATGCGAGGAGGCGTTGCACTCAGAACAGACATGCTTAAATTTACACATGGCACCGAACTTACATTGGCCATCATTGACTTGCCAGCAGAACCCAAGTTTCGACCCAGAGCCCTGTCCGGACTGACTAGACTGACCACCTTGGCCAACGCTCCCGGGAAAGGACTGCTTAACCGGGGCCGTAACCCGTGACCACAGCGCAATATCCTTTTGATCCCACCAGATCGCCGGCCGGACCGCCTTCCGCTGGCGAAATTGCTCATCGTACCGCAACCACGCCTGACCCCCGTACGCCCGATAGGCCTCCCTGATGGCATCAAAATAACAAAACAACGCCGAGCAATTTTCCGGCGCCTTTTCCCCGATCACACATGCAAAAATAGCAACAGCTTGCGACCAATTGACGAACGTTTTGCAAGCGGCAGAAGAGAAAAAAATTCCACGTACTCATCCTTCCAAATCCATTCACGGACCTCCTGCTTAAGGTGAGCCCCTAAAGGGCCCTCAAAACAGAAGTAAACCTCGCCCCGAGCACGATCATCAAGCTGAATTCAATCCCCATCCTTCTGCGCCTCGGTTTCGACAGACACTGCTACAGTTTCTTTGGACACCCCTGGAACATCACCAACCATGGACCGCGACTGTACATCATGAGGACCTTCCCAGACCACCACCGGGGACCCCGCCGGAACTACAGGTGCTGCTGCCCTATCTAAGCGCCCGACTAACTCGCGCAAACAACCCACTAAATCCGATAAGCCATCTCGCCCGACAACGCCACTACCGACAGCCGATACCCCCAACACCCGACATGAAAATTGCTGGATACGGTAAAGTAGGAGTTACACACTCACCAGGCTGCCCAGGCGCTGTGTTCCCGCCTGCCAGAAAATTCTGACCGCGCTGCGACTCATCCAGCTCTCCGTCTTCCAGATCCTCTCTCGCTGCCGACTGGTACTCGCACCGACATCTCCGACACGGGGATCCCGGCACGCTGGCAGAGGGGCTGACAACCTGCCGCCCGACCGCAGGGACCCAGACTTCCAACCGGACCTGTGGCCTCGTCGTCGTCGCTGATCTTGGCGTCCTCACCGATGCTCTCGAGGAAGCCTGCCCCCTGGCCGGCAGATCACCATGCGGGGTCGGCCATGGACTGCACTCCGAACACTGCGTCTGAAGGCGGAGGCGTGACAGGGAGCCCGACCTGCGACGCCCTGTTAACCGCCGAGCCCCGTCGCGGCTGGGGATTCCTGCCAGGACGCAGGCCTCAATCGTTCGGGTGGGCGGGACCTCCGGGAGCGGCGGGATGACCGAGCCTGAGCAACCGCCACTCCCGATGACGCCCTCTGCTTTATTGAAGCAGGGGCAGCAAGTATCAGCTCTCCCCCCACCGCCATGTCACCAGCGTCTGAGAGGGGGGCGGGGGAAGGGAGCGCGTCCGTGCGAACTGCCGACACAGAGCGCCGGGCTCGGTGCGAAGACGGGCCTGCCTAAGGGATCCGGGCCAGCGCCGCCATTGTCTCCTCCAGCCATCCCGGATCATGGTACGCAGCTGCTGCCCGCAGCTGATCGAGCAGTGTGACCGGAGACGCCATTACAGGTAAGCAGGAGCAGGGGAGCTAACTATTTTACCTGTTGTTCCTCCCGCTGCTTCTGGCTCAATGCCGAAAACAGCGGGAGGAACAGATACCACACCCCGACTCCTCCCCTCTTCGTCTCTTCCCTCTCCCTGCCTCCACTAACCCTCTTCCCTCCTATTGGCTGACCCTCCCTCCTATGGCAGTCATGGAGGCTTACCGTTAAGCCCTCCGTGCTGCCGTCCAGCCTCCTCTTTCTATTACATCCACCATAGTGACATGTCAGAAGTTTTGATTGGTGGGGGGTTCGGGCACTGAAACCCCCACAAATCGCTAAAATGAAGCTGCAGAAGTGCTCATGTGAGCGCTGAGCCGCTTAGTTTCTGTTCGGCTTTTTCCAGAACGCCGATGTAGCGGTGTATGTGCGCATAGACTTTCTATTGAGTCCGTATTTCCGGTAAAAGACAAACAGAAACTAAGCAGTTCAGTGCTCACACCAGCACTTCTGCGGCTTCGTTTTAGCGACTGGTGGGGGTCTCAGTTCTTGGGCCCCCTACCAATCAAAACTTCTGACATGTCACCATGACATGTCAGAAGTTCGTTGAACATTTAGTTACCATTTAACATGTTTTTTTCCACACGGTGAACGCCATAAAAACTAAACCCAAAAAACCAAGGGGGAATCGCTTTTTTTTTGCACATTTCACCCTGCACAGAATTTATTTTCAGTTTCCCAGTACATTATATGGTACATTAAATGGTGCCATGAAAAACTACAACTCGTCCCGTAAAAACAAGCCCTCATATGACTACGTCGACGGAAATATAAAAGTCATGGTAAACTACACCGACGGATTTCACTGTGCATACATACATGCAGGCTGAAAAGTAAGAATCTAAAACTTTTCTTAATACTAGAAAAATATAACACTATATTGTAATGACACCCTAAATAAATAATTGTATTTCGAACACATCGGTAATATTAATATTAGACACAGAATTCCCCGTAAATAATACAGAGGTGCAGAATATCGAACCGGGTGGATATTGTAACTACCTGAGGGTAAAACTAATGGATAACCCTAGAAAAAATTAAGTTTCTTAATATAACACATGTATTTAATAAAATAAAAAATAGGATAGGGATAGGGAACAAGATGCTATTATCAATGGTGAATGGTGCTACTTTCCCACTTATGTTATGTTTTAAGTAAATCTCCAGTTTGAGTAAGGAAAAAAGTGTTTAGGCAAATTAAAAGGCTCATGAATGAGCTCATATGGAACCGAAAATGTGTACGAGTTAGGCCCTGTTCATATCAGCGTTGCCCTTCAGTTGATTGGTTCCGTCGGGTTAACCCCTCAACGGAAAGGCAAACGGAAACCTTAGCTTCCATTTGCATCACCATTGATCTCAATAGTGACGGAAACGTTGCTAAAGGTTTCCATTTGTCACCGTTGGGACAGGGTTTTGCTATTTTGATGGGTTAACTCGACTGCGCTATTGATTCCGTCAAAACAACAGAACCCGTTTACAACGGTGACAAACGTAAAACATTAGCAAAGTTTCCGTCACCATTGAGATCAATGGTGATGCAAACGGAAGCTAAGGTCCCCGTTTGCCTTTCTGTTCAGGGGTTACCCGATGGAAACCTCCGCTGGAACCCCTCAACAGAAGGGCAACGCTGATGTGAACAGGCCCTTAAACAGGTTGTTTTTATTTAACTCCTGGCAGTGCACCTGTCACAAATGATGAGATGGAAATCAAACGAATTCATAGTGTAATGGGACTGAAAAAACTCATGGGGCAGTGACAAATGTATTTGAGTTGTTAGAATTTATGATATTGGAAAGAAAAAGCTTATCTTTGATGGGATTAATGATCAATTTTTGAAAGGCAGTTCGAAGGTGTTAGGGCCTGTTCACATCAGCGTCGGGTTCCATTTGGGGTTTCCATTAATCTATTCCATCAGAGGAACAGATGAATGGAAACTATAGCTCCATTTGCATTACCATTGATTTCAATGATAATGCTTTTGTTTCAGTTGGTTTTCGTTTGTTTCCATTTAGTTTCACAGAAACAATAGCGTAGTCGACTACGCTATTGTTTCCGTTAAAAAAAACAGAAACTTTGCGGAACGGAAACAAATGGAAACCAACTCTAAATCAGCGCATGTGCAGTACATCACTGAAGTTTCACTGGTCTAATTGGCTGTACTGCACATGTGCCGATTACATCACACTAGGAGAATACAGGGCCAGGCGTGATCACGTCTTCTACACTGCCTGGCCCTGTCAATCAAAGAAGGAAGGCAGGGAGGGACGGACTAGGGATAGAAGATAGAGGGGTTTGGAGCAACGGTAACGCCCTCATTGTTAAAAAAAAAACCTCATTTGCATTTAAGGAATAAAGTGATTTTCGCTGCAACGGAGCCACTTGGCTGAAAAATTAAAAAAGCGTTCCATTCAGGTGAGGCCGCTCTATATTACTGTGCTGCTGGTTTGATAGGCAAATTTCTGGTGACAGACTCCCTTTAATGCCTTCACTACTCCAGACCACCAGGGATGTTAGCATTTACACTTTCCTTGCTGTGACAACTAAGTTGTTATTAAGTGTCAGTCTAATGTGAGGCTCAGTGGCCAGAGCGAAAACTGCAAGATTTTTGAAATTTTTTTGCATGAATATTCACATAGAAAATACAAATATCACCAAAAATGTTTTAAAAATGTGTTTAACATAAATTTAATTTAAACAATCGGTTATTTTCTGATGACACATTCCCTTTAAAAGACTATATGCTTCAACTTCATCAAAATTGGATTGGGGGTAAGCAATAATAATATTTATATGAATGATAAATATTTCCTCTTTGAGATTTTCTATCTATATAAAAATATATATATTTATAATTCAAGATTTATTTCATGGCATTATTGGCATTATAAAAGTACTTTCCAATGAGCAAAGCATATGCGAATGGAGAAAAGTCTTATTGTTTTGGGTTGAGAACTCCCACACTTATTCAGTCTGTACCTGTTAAATGTTCCTAACAGGATCACAGTGGAGCTTTCTGTAAAAATATAACACTTGGGTGTTCACTGTTTAGTCTTTGGTAACTCTGCTGGAAGACAGAATGAACCAGGAACAACAGTATAAATGTAGATATATCATCTACACTTATTGGAAGACTAGTGTTAATGGGAAAAAATATGTAAATAGAATCTATATATAAGTCGTTCTACTGATGATGGAAATAATATAACTGCTTTGCTACAGGATATGCCATATATATCTGATAGTTGGGTTTCACCCCTCAGGGAACCTATCCTATTGGTAGTACACATGCTCAGCACTTTCCTTAACTAACATAGGGTATGTTCACACGGCGGGGGTCCGTAACGGCTGAAATTACGGGGATGTTTCAGCCTGAAAACATCCCCGTAATTTCAGCCGTACCGGCATGTGCAGGCGCTAGAACGCCGCGTCAATTACGGCCGTAATTAGCGCTGCTATTCATTGGAGTCAATGAATAGCGGCTCCAATTACAGCCAAAGAAGTGACAGGTCACTTCTTTGACGCGGGCGTCTAGTTACGCGCCGTCATTTGACAGCGGCGCGTAAATATACGCCTCGTGTGAACAGACAAACGTCTGCCCATTGCTTTCAATGGGCAGATGTTTGTCAGCGCTATTGAGGCGCTATTTTCAGACGTAATTCGGGGCCAAAACGCCCGAATTACGTCCGTAAATAGGCCGTGTGAACATACCCATAGACTTAAAACTAGAGATCCAAATAGGTGCACAGCCACCTCTTCACTCATTCTCCCGATAGATGGGGGTCCTCTGGGGTCCGGTGCATATACCATAAATGTCTGAGATGGGAATACACCTTTAAAGTGAAGTTCCACCCTTAAATATAGTTAACTTTAGTTAGTAAATGTAAAGCTCAGTTTATTTTATGTTTTGTTTAGTTTTACTTTTAATTTGTAGTAGTCATTGGCGGTAATTTATTATACACCAGTCTTAAAATAAAGAGCACTAGAGTGTGGCACTATATACAAGTGAGGGGGGCTGTGTGGCACCATATACAAGGGGGGACTTTGTGACACTATATACAAGGGGGGCTGTGTGGCACTATATACAAGGGAGGGGGACTGTGTGACACTACATACAAGGGGAGCAGTATGGCACTACATCCAAGGGGGAGGGCTGTGTTGCGCTATCTAGAGGGGGCTGTGTGTTCCTCTATCTGCAGGGGGCTGTGTGTGGCGCTATCTACAGGGGGCTGAGAGTGGAGCTATCTACAGGGCCTGTGTGTGGCCCTATCTACACGGGATGCTGGGGCCAGGGGCGTAGCTAGAGGCTCATGGGCCCCGATGCAAAAATTCTTACTGGGCCCCCCCCCCCCACAAACTTCTCATGGCCGACGGTCCGCTTTCAGCTGCACCGCTGGGTCTCCTAAGTGACCCAACAATGCAGCACTAGCAGCCGGGGCGTCACTAAGGCTGGGTTCACACACACTATTTACGGACGTAATTCGGGCGTTTTAGCATTGAATTACGTCCGAAAATGCGGCTCAAAAGCGTCGGCAAACATCTGCCCATTCATTTGAATGGGTCTTACGATGTGCCGACGGTCATTTTTTTTACGAGCCGCTGTCAAAAGGCGGCGCGTAAAAAAGTGCCTGTCACTTCTTCAGACGTAAATGGAGCCGTTTTCCATGGACTCCATGGAAAACCAGCTTCAATTACGTCCGTAATGGACGCAGCAAAAGACGCCTGCACATGCCATTACGGTGCTGTTTTCTCCTGAAAACAGCACAGTAATTTCAGCCGTAACGGACGCTGCCGTGTGAACATACCCTCAGGGCTTAAAATGTCCGGGAAATAGCCCCAATACATATGTGTCCGCCCCAAAAAAAAGTGTGTATATGAGACAGCATAGCATATCTATAGCACTACGACCCTATAAACTATGGATAGGATTAGATACAGTGGCTGAGCAGACAGTATCACACATGATAGGATTAGATACAGTGGCTCAGAAGGCAGTATCACACATGATAGGATTAGATACACAGCTCAGGAGACAGTATCACACATGATAGGATTAGATACAGTGGCTCAGCAGACAGTACCACACATGATAGGATTAGATACAGTGGCTCAGCAGACAGTACCACACATGATAGGATTAGATACAGTGGCTCAGCAGACAGTATCACACATGATAGGATTAGATACAGTGGCTCAGCAGACAGTACCACACATGATAGGATTAGATACAGTGGCTCAGCAGACAGTATCACACATGATAGGATTAGATACAGTGGCTCAGCAGACAGTATCACACATGATCGGATTAGATATAGGGCCCAGCAGACAGTATCATACATGATTGGATTAGATACACAGCTCAGCAGACTGTATCACACATGATAGGATTAGATACAGGGCCCAGCTCGTTGACATTGCGGCTCCAGCGCTGGACCCAGGATAGGTAAGAATAATAATTTTGCTTCTTTATGTGTTACTGATTATTTTTGTGTTTGTGTTTTTTTTACAGGTTCGGTTGTTGGACTTCGGATACGAGGACTTCAATGACGGCGTTTTTTTTATTCTCAATAAAATGGTTAATGAGGGTTGTGTTTTTTTATTTCAATAAAATATTTTTTCTATGTGCTTGTATCTTTTTAAACTTTATTATCACCGCCTTAGTAATGGCCGCTGGCTGATTGACAACCTCCATTACTAAGGCGAGGCTTAATGTTAGCCGGTGCAGAGGTTACACTAACCCCCATTATTACCCCGGTACCAACCGCCACCAGGGGTATTGGGAAGAGCCGGGTACAAACCAGTACCCGACCATCTGTAGTGACGGGCAGGCACCGGGGTGGCCGCAGGCTGGTATTAGGCTGGGGAAGGCCAAAAACAGTGGCCCTTCCCACCCTTGTAATGCTGCCTGCTGCTGCTGTGTTGTATCTGGCTGGTTATGAAAATTGGGGGGGACCCGAAATCGTTCTTTCCAATTATTTTTTTTTTGTTTTTTTTAAATGACGTGGGGTCCCCCCCATTTTTCATAACCAGCCAGATACAATAAAGCAGCAGCAGGCAGCATTACCAGGATGGGAAGGGCCACTGTTTTTGCCTTTCCCCTCCTGATAATACCAGCCTGCGGCCACCCCAGTGGCCGACCATCACTACAGATGGTCAGGTACTGGATCGTACCCGGCTCTTCCCAGCACCCCTGGTGGCGGTGGGTACCAGGGTAATAAAGGGGGTTAGTGTTAGCCTCTGCATCCGCTAACACTAAGTCCCGCCTTAGCAATGGACGCTGTCAATCAGCCGGCGGCCATTACTAAGGCGGTAGTAATATAGTTTAAAAAAAAAACACAAAGACATAGAAAAAATATTTTATTGAAATAAAAAAAAAACCCACACAGCCCTCATTAACCATTTTATTAATAAAAAAAAAGCCGTCATCTAAGTAGTCCTGGAATCCGCCGTAGTCCAACGACCGAACCTGTAAGAAAACACACAAAATATGATTAGTAACACATGTGTTAGGGTATGTGCACACACACTAATTACGTCCGTAATTGACGGACGTATTTCGGCCGCAAGTACCGGACCGAACACAGTGCAGGGAGCCGGGCTCCTAGCATCATACTTATGTACGATGCTAGGAGTCCCTGCCTCTCCGTGGAACTACTGTCCCGTACCTAAAACATGTTTACAGTATGGGACAGTTGTCCTGCAGCGAGGCAGGGACTCCTAGCATTGTACATAACTATGATGCTAGGAGCCCGGCTCCCTGCACTGTGTTCGGTCCTTTACTTGCGGCCGAAATACGTCCGTCAATTACGGACGTAATTAGTGTCTGTGCACATACCCTAAGGCTTAGATACAGGGCCCATGTGTGATACTGTCTGTGGGACCCTGTATCTAAGCCTACCACTAGGTAGGCTTAGATACAGGGTCCAGCAGACAGTAATCTTATACAGTATAAGATTACTGTGTACTGGGGCCCTGTATCTAAACCTACAGTGTGGTAGGCTTAGATACAGGGCCCAGCAGACAGGATCACGCATGGGCCATGTATCTAAGCCTACCATGTGATTGGCTTAGATATAGGGCCCAGCAGACAGGATCACACAATCTGTGATCCTGTCTCATGGGCCCCCTAAGCCTGATACATCGTAGGCTTAGGGGTTGTGCAGTCCCTAAACATTGATGGCGTATCCACAGGATAGGCCATCAATAGCTGATGTGTCGCCCGGGACCCGCAAATCAGCTGTTTTGAAGGGGCCGCAGCACTCGTACGAGAGCTGCTTCCCCTTCATTTCACTACTCGCTCACACTGTGAATCGCCGACACCGATTCACAGTGTGACCGGAATGAAGTGACAGGAATGAAGGGGAGCAGCTCTCGTACGAGTGCTGCGGCCCCTTCAAAACAGCTGATTGGCGGGTCCCGGGAGTCAGACCCCGCCAGTCAGGGCTAACCTTACCTTCCTCTTCGGCCGCGGCGGGAGTTCTGTAGTCTCGATGCTGTGTGCGGCGCATAGCGCTGTGACGTCATGCGCTGCGCACAGCGCTTGACGTCAGGACCTCAGCTGCGATCCGGAACCAGGAAGGTAAGTAAAGTATGTTACTATAGTAACAGGGGCCCGCGGCCCGAGTTACTATAGTAACTTTTTATTGATGTGGTGCGGGGGGCCGTGGGCCCCCCTGGCTTCTGGGCCCGGTCGCAATTGCGACCGCTGCGACCCCTATAGCTACGCCAGTGGCTGGGGCACTATCTATAGGGGATGCTGTGGCGCTATTTACATGGGATGCAGTGGCACTATCTACAGGAGGCACAAAGAGGGAATTATTATTGTAAGGGCACAAAGGGGGCATGGTTACTGATGGGGCACTATTATTGTGTCGGGCACTGAGGGATCATTATTACCATCTGGGGCACTGTGGATTACGAGTCTGTTCAGAGAAAGGGGTATAGGTGTGGAGGGTGCTAGAAAAGCGAGAAACCAATATGTGTGTGTGTTAAATTCTGCAGAGCTGAGTCGTGGCTGGAAAAAGTCGTCACAGTGGTCTGGGCCGGATGGAGAAAAAAAAGGGAAAGTGAACGACTCTAATCAGAGAAAACATTACCTGTGAGTCAATGGATATAAATGTGCCTGTAATCACTTATATAATTTGCACTGCTCCTGTGTGGAACTGGCATCTACCACTATATGGTCACTATATGGTGCTAATATGATATGGTCTGCAGAGCTCCTGTGTATAACTGGCATCCACCACTATATTGTCACTATATGGTGGAAATATTCGTCTTTGTATAGTGGTTTTTATTCAGTGTCAGTATGGGGGGTAATATTCAGTCACTATGTGGTTATGGTGTGGTGGTATTATTCAGTATCAGTATCGGGGTATTAATCAGTCACTATGTGGTGATAGTGTGGAGGTATTATTCAGTATCAGTATGGGGGTATTATTCAGTCACTATGTGGTTATGGTGTTACAGTATTATTCAGTAACAGTATGGGGGTATTATTCAGTCGCTATGTGGTTATGGTGCGGTGGTATTATTCAATAACAGTATGGCGGTATTATTCAGTCACTATGTGGTTATGGTGTGGCGGTATTATTCCGTCACTATGTGGTTATGGTGTGGTGGTGTTATTCAGTCACTATGCGGTTATGGTGTGTATGTATTATTCAGTAACAGTATGGTGGTATTATTCAGTCACTATGTGGTTATTGTGTGGCGGTATTATTCAAAAACAGTATGGCAGTATTATTCAGTCACTATGTGGTTATGGTGTGGCGGTATTATTCAATAACAGTATGGCGGTATTATTCAGTCACTATGTGGTTATTGTGCGGTGGTATTATTCAATAACAGTATGGCGGTATTATTCAGTCACTATGTGGTTATGGTGTGGCTGTATTATTCAATAACTATGTGGTTATGGTGTCGTTGTATTATTCAGTAACAGTATGGCGGGTAATATTGAGTCACTGTGTGGTTATGGTGTTTTTTTTTGTACCTTACATTGTATTATTATTGGTAATATTGGTCTTATAATAGTGGGTTGTGTTCAGTAACAGTATGCAGGTAATATTTAATCTGGTATAGTGGTTTAATGTAATAACTATATGTATATAGATAATTGTGAGAGGGGGGACATATGCTTTGGTGCTTGCAACACTCCCGGACGTACTACAGATCAGTGATGCAGTTCTCTGCACACCGCCTACTGAATTAACTGCATTATTTATACAGTAATTCAGAATTTGGGGCCCCTTTTTTAACTTTGCCCAGGGCCACACTTTGTCTAAAACCGGCTCTACATATAGGAGTGTTGACCTGTCACACTTCTGTTCATTTACTAAAAACATTATGTGTTATATGTACTTCAGAAAACAACCACTGTGGAATGGTGGTTTGAATCACAGTAATATTTTACTTTCCAAAGCATGAACCATAAAGCAGGTGTTGTGACTGGTACCTGCCAAAAGAGAAAAAAAAGTTCCTAGTAACATTTAGTGCTTTTGGTTTTTGAGATGCAATGTGAAAAATAAAAATAGCGAGCCATGTAATTCTACCAACACCTGGTTTAGACTAACTATATTTTCTGGTCTACATACAACAAAACAAGAAAAAAAGGAGCGCCCTGTATTACTGTTGTATGCTAGTATTTAATGATTTGTTTTGATATATTTTTTATATTAAATGTTTTATACAATTTATTGGCGATCCAGATAGTGTGGTTGCTGAACGTCACGCCAAGGGATTTGTTTCTATGGCTCTTGTGGATTATAGGAGAGCGTGGGATATAGCTCTCTTGTTATAAGTGAGTATTACACAGATCAGTGTGATCACTTTCTCTGCGCTGAATCCTGAAAATTCGCTCTCCGGGAATTTTTTGTGTCTTTATTATATTTTCTTGTCATGATTTAACTTTATTACCGAAAAGACGTGCTATATACATAATATGATAAAGCATTTACACATTTCAATGATAACATAATTCTATACTGAAGACAAGTAGAATGGAAATGTATAAATTCCATATTTGTTATCTTAGTTATCTCCCACGATACATCGTTTTTTAGAGATCATTTAACTTTTCAAAATTTGCTTCACGATTGACTTGGTAAATCAAATGAGAGAATAATACATTGTCATTTTGTGTGATTCCCATGTGACTGCTGCTTACAAAGGACATTTTAAAACCTTCTTTCACTCAAAACCTGAAAATTAAGCCATTTTCAACACCTGTGCCCCATATCAAAATCACAGGGGTCCAGGACATTGTGATATGGGGACATGTATGGCAGTTTCCTCATGGCAGAAAGCTGGTAATCACCAGTCAGTTTCTTTCTCTGAGATGAAAATATTGACTTTTCAAGGTTATGGATTTAGAAGTTCGGACCCCGCGGAGATGCTATTATAACTAGCCAGGGAAATAAAATATCTAGCGACCACCACAAACTTTCCAGAGGAAAGACCTTACCAAACTACTTCTCACATTTTTGGACCACTGTACATGGATACACTGTATGATGTGCAATATTGGGGTCAACTAAAGTCAGACCTATTTTTCAAGTTTTGAGTGGCATCAAGCTTTAAGTTGGTTAAATACCATTAAGAAAATGTGACTGCATTATTTCCCTAGACAGAACCGCTCTTGTCAATGGGCTGTGGCTGGTATTACAGCTCATCTCCATTCAAATTATTTCTACTCTTAGGGTATGTTCACAAGGCTTATTTTCGGGCCGTAAACTCGCAAATTTTCGGTAAGTTTAAACCAAGCGGTATTATAATAGTAATGTAGTATTATTATAGTAATGTAGTATTATTATAGTAGTTCAACGAATTGATTAACAATAATTTTGTATTTTCTCAAATTTGAAAGTAATTCGGGCCGTCAACTTACCCGACCGAGTTTGAGATACCTACTCTAGATCAATAAGGGGAAACAAAGTTCAAATGTTTACCCATATCCCCTCATCCACATCATCTCCGGTCCTTTGGCTGAACTTGATGGACATATGTATTTTTTTCAACCATACTAACTACATTCCTCAACATTGAAATTGCAAAACCAAGAAGGAAAAGTTTTTGAATTGTGGAAACCACAGGATTGATAGACATGTTAATGATATGCTAATGATAAAAAAATAGAAACAAAATATTCCAAACATCTTGATTTATTCAGTATTGTGTATGAGCGTCACGCACAGAAATACACGCACTTACACGCCTTGGCATGCTATCAATCAGGTTATTATGGTTGTCTGTGGAATGTTATGCCATGCTGAAAATCACTTTGGTATGCAAATCGTCAAGATTGGCTGCTGGCAGCTCCCTTTGCAATTGACCATCAATGATGTCCCAGATATGCTCGATGGGAGACAAGTCCGCAGACAATGCAGGCCATGGTTGCACATTTATATGATGCAGGCTACTCCCAGTAGCACAAGCAACATGCGGCCTGGCATTGTCCTGTTGAAAAACGGCTTCTGGGACACTTTGGCTAAATGGCCGTACCACTAGTTCCACGACCAAATCAATGTAAAGCAGAGCTGTTAGTGTACCTGAAATGAAAAATAGAGGGTTCCGGCTACCATACATTATGCCACCACACACCATAATCCCGGGCGTAGGACCAGTGTGACGTTCCCTTTTGAAGGCCTCTTCATGGCGTTGATCTTGTGATCTCCAGACCAATTTCCGGCTATCATTGCGTCTGAGACAAAATCGGGACTCTTTGCTGAAGAGGATAGACCTCCATTCCAGCCTCCACTGCCGTCTTTCAGTGCACCATGATAGCCTTTGAGAGCGGTGGCGTGTGGTCCATGGAAAACCTGTAGCTGGATGTCTGGCTCATAGCCCAATGTCATGCAAATGCCTTCTGATGGTTTGTGTCTACACTGGTTGCCGCCCTAGACTTGGGATGTGACGTCCAATTTGACTTGCAGTACATAATGGATCCCTACGTGCCATTCTTCCAAACAAATGATCCGCCTGTGCAGAGGTTCGCCTCCATGCACCTCTTGCTGTCATTCCCATTCGTTGTTGTTCTCCCAACCTCCAGGACACGCAACGCTGAACAGTGCAAACATCTCGTCCTAAGCGCGTAGCGATCTACTGGAGTGATAGACCAATGTCTCCCATTTCAATGATTATGTCCCTCTCAGGTTGTGACAGGTGGCGATAACTGACATGTCAACGAACAGGAGGCATCGCACAATCAACCCTTACCACTTGATCCAAATTTTGAGATTTCACATGGCTAAAAAACTTTGCTTTCAAGTTGGCTTTTATGCCCCTCCTACATGCCACAGATTGAAGCTAGGCTTGCCTTCTTGGTGTTGCAATTTCAATGTTCAGGAGTGTATGTAACTATATGACTGCATAATGTGGACTAGGACATTTCGTAAAATTAATCCTATCCTCCCATTACTCTAAAATTAAGTCAATTATTTAAAATTTCCATGATTTTACTTGATTTTGCAGAACAGGTCAAAAGGAACAATTTGATTATGCTTCATGAAGGGCATGTAACCATATGACTGGCACACTTATAGAAGCTATATCTGTGTGCAATGATAATACTAAGCAGCCACCCCCTCTCGAATAGTAGGTGTGAGAGTGTCTGTTCATCAATATTTTGCACCTGTGCTATCTCCCTCTATGTAGCTTTGTAGTCTGTTTGCATCCTCATGGGATTTGGTGTGTGCACCCGCCATTGTATGTACGTTTGGCTTTTTCCAGTGACTTTTAATTTAATATTGCTCACTTTTGTGAATTGTTTGTAATAGGAGTGTAGGGACTCACAATACGATGAGGACCCTTGATGCGGGTTGCCAGCTCGCGTATTTTGGCCAAAATATCAAGTAATACCTCATGTTTATCATTAATATTTATCGTTTATCATGGATATCTTTTTAGGATGCAGCTAGGCATTGTAATGCTAGGGGATAATAGTGTGTCAATACTTTGTGTGGTACACTTATAATGTGTTGGGCAGACCGCCTTATCTAATAGTTTGGGCGTAACTAATAGGCTGTATCCCAGCATGGTGCACTACATGTAACCGTGTGACTGGCACACTTATATAAGCATTATCTGTGTGCAATGATAATACTAAGCTGCCACCCCCCTCCATCCCGCTCATGAATAGTAGGCATGAGAGTGTCTGTTCATCAGTATTTTTGCACCAGTGCAATCTCCCTCTATGTAGCATTGTAGTCTGTTTGCATCCTCATCGGAATTGGTGTGTGTACCTGCCATTGTGAGTAAGTTTGGCTTTTTTCAGTGATTTTAAATTAATATTGCTCATTTTTGTGAAATGAAGGACATATACCATTAGATCAATGGCTAATACTTTGACAATGTAAACTGATGCTGGATATGTGATGCAGACAGAATATTATTCTATTCTACATAGAGTGAAAAACATATGGAGAATGAGCAGTAGGGAGGTGTGATGCTGAATTTATATCTGCAAATAAGTAGTTTTGACTTTTGACTTGTATGTTGTAATATATCTGCACGTTATCCGCAAGCAACTCAGCAAGCTGATACCAATGTTCAACCCCTGCTAAGATGACTGGCATTTTAACTAGATAATGATGCAAGCAGACAAAATTAAGCCATAAAAAAAGAGCATATTAGGCTTCGTTCACATCTGCGCTAGGGCTCCGTTCCGACGTTCCGTCTCAGCTTTCCGTCGGAACGGAGCCCTGACAGACACAAACGGAAAGCATAAGTTTCCGTTTCCATCACCATTCCGATGGAAAGCTCTGATTGGAACGCGGAATGGAGCCCTAACGGATATGTGAACGAAGCCTTAGACAGGTCTTATTGCCAGTGTTTTTAATTTAGACAGTTGGATATCCTAAAAATCAAGCCTATGTAAATAGAGAACAAGCTCTTGACGTTCCTAAGGGCCTGTTCACATCAGTGTTGCCCTTCCGTTGAGGGCTTCCGTCTGAGGTTTCTGTCGAGTTAACCCCGTAACGGAAAGGCAAACTGAAAGCTTAGCTTCCGTTTCCCTCACCATTAATCTCAATAGTGATGAAAACGTTGCTAAAGGTTTCCATTTGTCACCATTGTGGCAGGGTTACGTTGTTTTGACGGAATCAATAGCGCAGTCCGTTGAGGGGTTAACCTGACGGAAACACCCGACGGAACCCCTCAACGAACAACGCTGATGTGAACACAGCCTTACAAACAACTGTCTGGTCTGGGTCCACCACGTTTCCTGCTTTTAGATTCGAACAAGCAGACAAAAAGTGGACAGTGTATTCTTACTAGAACAGAACAGAATTCAACAATAGTTCACACAAGCTGTGAACTGAAGCGTGTCCAATGCACATGAACACAAGGGACCTGCCTGTGGCAACATCATGGAAAGTCAGCAGTTGTGTTTATATAGATGTGTAAAAAGCCAATAATCATTATTTAGCTCTGTAGCTATGCTATTGTCCAGCAGATATAGTCCACGAGACCTTTCCAGAAGATCCTCCCACACAATTTCTGGGCTTGTTTCCAATGGTTCAGGCAGTGGGCTCTGGAATGTTAAAGGACCACTATATCTAAAAAGCAAGTAATTCGTTATGAAAGCGCTACTGTGTTGGTAACATTAAAATACATGTGTGCAAACATTTTAGGAAACTGTCAAAATGAAAGATATTCAAGGTAACTTTGATTTGTGGAGGAAGGAATGATTTATATACACCACATTTCTTATATCTCCTCATGTAAATCTCTAAACTTTAAGACTTAATGGTAAGATCCTATTTAAAATTAATACTTTTCCAGACATATAGAAAATGAGTGTAAAAGTACTCTATCACTTTTGAGATTAAAAAAAACTAAGCATATTTTAAAATATTAAATATTTTACACATTTTAAATTTACAAACATGTATAGCCAATATTAGTTTAAAAGAATATGGACCTGCCCTGCACAAAACTGTCTGCAGTTTTAGCTGCTTCCTCTTGCATTTGGATCATAAAAAAATTAGAACCCTCAATATTAACAGTATTATGTGTAAAGTACATGCAGGAAGTCTGTGTGATGCAGCTTCAGCCAACAGCTGCAGAGCCCTGAATGATGTCAGAGAATGGCTGTAGTTTTGGTAACTTCGGCTGTATAGTCCAACAGTAGTTGTCATTGCCCTTGTTGTCAAGGACCTATAATATAAAGAGCAGCTTGGAAGCTTGCATTTGGAGAACCACAGTGAAACAATTAACGGCCCTGATATTTTAAATCACCCTACTAGGACTATTTTAATAACTGTGAAAATATAACCAGAGTTTAATTTTAAGGAGTAGTAATTTGTTTCTGTTTCTGAACCTAATTCCTATGGTATGGCACTATTACAGGACAGCTCTGGGATCCTTGTAAAGATACACATCAAGGGGAGCCAGTGTGAGAAAATTTCAGCAGATACATCAAGTTTCCTGCAGGATGGCCCCTAGTTCCTTTCAAAAGCCCACTTTATAAAATTAAACAAGATGTTATTCATTACTTAGATATCTTTCCTCCTATGTATGGGAATGTTTGATATCTGGCTGTTTGTCTAGCTCAGAATTGGAAGTGCTGATGCCAGAACTTGCATCCAATTTGGTTTACTTTTCAAATATTCTGTTAGGAAATTTTGAGCCTAATGAGAGGCAGTCACCAGTCCAGGACCAAATAGAAAGTCCATAGTGGACAGAGCATTACATGACAGCCCCTTGATTTGACTGGGAACAGTGTTATCCTTTATTTTCCCAGTGGTGTTGCTGTAGGCAAATTGAAAACTTGATGCTGGGTTCCCCGCAGAAATTACAACTAATTAATGGGAACCCGGCAGCAAGATATCTTGTAATCAGCTTAGTTAGAGAATGCTTCTGAGAAAATAGATTGTCCAAAGCAGACAACCCCTTTGAAACGAGGACTAATGGGAGAAACCCCTAAAAGAGCAAGGAGCTATCTCCAAGCATAGAAGATATTTAACGTTGATTTCACATTTTATTGCACTCTACATGGCATTTTACTATTTTTTTTTTGGTACGTCGTCTTTGAGATCTCTGGATACACTTACAATTCTCTATTACATGTTTCTCTAAAGACAAACCGAATATAATCCATTCTAACAAGCTTTTTTAGAGCACAGGGTTGTAAAAATGTTCAATTTGAAGAAAATCTGTCAGCAGGGAAAGGGAGGTTATTGTAAATAGACCTTTTATCTCAGTCATTCAAGTTAAATGACCTAGGAATTTTTTGTTAATTCCCCGGCGCCACAGTCCCAAGTGCCACTAAGGCGGGCACTTGATGTGCAAGTGCTCCTGTACTGCACGGTGTCAGCCCCTCAGCTCTGAGGGATGGCTCTAGTGGTCCCCTGATTGTCCACTAGAGCCCTCACTCATAGCAGAGAGTGCCACTTGTGACCACCACGCCAGGGGAATCAAATGTCTGTTTCTCGTCATGCATATTGCATAACCGAGACAAAAGGTATGTTTATAATGCCCTCCCCCTCGCTCTGCCAGCAGTTTTTAGGTCTCGAAACTGCTGACTAAATCCCGTTAATTACCCAAATTGGTTAAAATCTTATCATCTTATCACCAGTTCATAGCAGTTATAAGGTTAAAACCTAGCACAATAAGGAATAATCGCCATCCAATCTATACAAGTTCTACACAGCGGTATAAAAGTTACACATTCAAAGGAGACATAAAAGCTAGAAGGATGTTTCATGGGTGACTGCTTTCATTTTCTTGTGCTTCCAAATTGTATTGCCAACTGGCCCTGCTGTACTTAAGTGAGACATAATTTTGGATAGTAGCCCAAGTCACGCTTGTTAAAAGCAGAATATTATCTGAGTTCTGGCAGGTCACCTCTTCTTTAGAAAACATAAAATGAAATACACTCTGCTGTTTACAAGTCTTGCCTGGTTCTCCTGTCAACCATCACATAAATAAAATGAAAAAAGCATCAAAAGGAAAATTCCTTAAAACATAAATTACACTTTAGATTCAAAGAAGCAAAAAATAAAATATTTATTAAGATAATTTGGTGTTTGCTGCTGTATTTTAAAAGTAATTATTGATCTATTTAATTTTCAACAAAGAAACCGCATGGGAACTTTGGAAATACTTTGTGTTTCAAGCAGTCTGAATACAAAAAGTTGTTATTTAAATTCAAGAATTTGGTGAACTGGAAATGAAAATTCACACATAATAACTGTGTAAAAGAACCTGTGTAACCCAACAGAGCCTCCAACTATTAACACAATTCTTAAAGCCTTCATAAAGAACTTTACAAGAACAGCAAAGACTAACTGATCTTGCCTAAAGCTTTGTTGGTCCTTGCAGTGGTGGGCAATTTAGAGCTTTTTTGGAGCCAAATTACATACAGTTTTCAGATTTAAATGGGGTTGTCCAGGGTAAGAAAATAGGACTTTTTTATTTTTATTTTTTTCAGTAAAAAGCAGCACTCTTTTCTATGGGCTGTATTATTTGGTATTGCAGCTCAGTCACATTCGCTTGAATGGGGATGCGCTGCAATACCAGACACAGCCCATCGACAAGAATGACAGGGAAAAAAACAACAACCTTTTTTCTCATCCAAAACATCGCCTTTTGGTATATTAGGATAGAGTCCACTATTCTTGAGTAAACTAGTGCAATGACAATACAGTACTATACATATCATCAGTGGTGTACATAGAAGGGAGGGGGCTCATAGCATAAATGAAAATGGGCTTCTCATTTTGGTACCAGGTTTTGACACTCAGAACAAAGGGGCCCAGTGTTTGGGCCAATTTCCTACCTGTAGCTAACAATGAGGTTCATCTGGAGAGGGGAGTACTACACAGATTTTTTTCCACTTACTGGCAATGGGGATGGGGGCAACCAGAGCATGGAATACTAAGGTAAAAATGGATTCTTTATTCAGTGTTTTAAATCATACAAGACAAATACTTGACCTAGTGTGATCTAAAAGATCAATTCATTTTTCCCTTCATTATGACATTATTAACACCTTCATTCCAAGAGTCATAACCATTGACATAGCTGTATGAGGCTTGTTTTTTTAGGTACATATAATTTTTGGGTACATAAA